>NC_053435.1:53320317-53546964 GCF_007990345.1 Gossypium hirsutum
AAAAGGGCTAGTTGAATCATGGAAACCATGAAATAGGTAAAGTCTACCTTAAAGGCAGATGCTGACAGCAGCAGTGATGTAGATTTGGAAAATCACTAAAAATAGTAGGAATGGAATTAAATAGTGAATAAATTATGTAAACAAACCTTGATGAATCTACTTTCGTAGGAAAGTAACGAAACAATCATACGGACAGTATGTTAAGAGATATTCAGGTTCTCGTGAGACAGGGCCAGAACGGTTTCTGGATTCCCTGTTCCGACTTTGGAAATTCATTATAAATTAACCAGAGATAATTAGGATTCATACCATATATGTATAGATCCTCTCTGAGTCTAGTTTCTATAGAAACAAACGGCATCAGTATTGGAGCCCTGTACAAGGAGATATCCAAGTCGTAATGCGCAAAGGTCAGGGTAGTCGATCCCTGTAACATGGGAGACTTTGACTAATAAACTGTACTAATTGGCCCGACCAAAAATTCTATAAAAAAATATGTAGATGGGAATATGAGTCTAGTTTCAAGGAAAAATCACGAAAATTATTTTCGAGTTGTGAAACTCAAGATATGATTTTTAAAGCGACTAGTACGCAGATTGGCAGTGTCTGGGAAATATTTTTTATAAGGGGTTTAAAGTCTGTTAACACCTCGTGTTCAACTCCGGTGTCGGTCTCGGGTTCGGGGTGTTACAACGGGCATGTGTCTCAGCCGTGTGTGACACACAGTCATGTTACATGGCCGTGTGTCCCCTGGTGTTGAAATTGAATTGAGTGTTGAAATTGAATTCAAGTCAGTATGCTCCACACGATCTCACGCACGGGCTTATGACTGGTTGTGTGGTACAAGTCAATATACCCTCCAGTTTTCACATAGCCTGACACACGGACGTGTCCTCGGCCGTGTGATACAAGTCAGTATGTATGCCCTGTTTCTACACGGCCTGAGACACAGGCTTGTCTAGAGCTGTGTGAGGCATACGGCTTGTTAACACGGGTGTGTGACCCCTGTATGGTTGAAATTTTTATAAGTTTCCAAAAATTTTCATATGTTATCGATTTAGTCCCGAACCACTTTTAAAGCATGATTAAGGCCTCATAGGCCCTTATAAGGGACCAATTGATTGAGAATGAATGATGATTGTATGAATTAATTGCATGTATGAGAAAAGTACGGTTATATGTGTTATAAGTACGGTAATGCTCTGTAACCCTATTTCGGTATTTAATACAAGTGAGGAGTGTTACAGAGACAGGTTAGGGATGTTACATTTAGTGGTATTAGAGCTATGATTTAGTCGATTCTCAGATTGAACGTAACATGTATGGAGTCTAGAAATACATGTCATTATATAACCTGTGATAATGTAATAACTCCTGGCTCAAATTGAATTATGTTTTCATATAGATAAAATCATCAGATGCGGTTGAAAGTAATGCCCAAGCCTCCGTTTATGGAGTAGCTTCTAGTGGTAGTAGGCCCGTGACTAAGGGCTGGAGAGGTGAGGTTAAGGAAGCCTTCTTTTAGATGATGTCAGAGTGGTCTACAGAGTTTGTGAGAACGAACTCATTGGCTCAATAACCTCCGCCCCCACCTTTACATCAACTTGTCCTCATAGTTCCTCAAGGTTTGTAACAAATACGTGCAAACAAGCCTCCGGTTGATAAAATTCGAAAGTATGGGGCCAAAGAATTTTGTAATTCAATTGAAGACAATTCAGAAATAGTCGAGTTCTATTGCAAAACATGGTGAGAGTTTTTTATGAACTATCTTGTACACTTGCTAAGTGTTTAATGCATGTTATATCGTTACTGAAAGACTCAGCATATCAATTGTGGAATACATTGATTGTCTTAGTTCCTAGAGACCATGTAAATTGGGAATTCTTCCAGATAGAGTTTAGAAAAAAGAATATGTTAGCCAGCAATTTCTCGACAAGAAACGTAAGGAATTTTGGAATTGAAACAGGGCTGTATGATAGTAGCTGAAGACGAGAGAGAATTCGTATAACTAGCAAGTTTGCTCGAGAATGTGTACCAACAAAAGTTGCTATGTGCACTAGGTTTGAAGACGGTTTAAACAAAAACATCAAGTTGGTAGTCGGGATTCTTGAGCTGAAAGAATTTGTAGTTTTGGTTGACAGAGCGCACAAGGCCGAAGAACTTAGCAAAGCAAAAAGAAAAATAGATTCTTAGATTCGTGATACTAGAAAATGACCTATGGAAAAATCATTCTCATATCCATCGAAGAGATCAAAAGAATTCCACAATCATTCATCAGCTTTAGTAGGTTTCTCGGAGAGAGACAAAGGGAAACAACATTCGAGTTCAATACCTCAGGCTACATCTATAGCGAGTTTGAGTAGTGTTAGAAACAACAAACCTGAATGTCAGCAATGCAATAGGCGACACTTCAGTAAATACAGATTGAAAGATGGGTCATGTTTTAAATGTGGTTCCTACAATCATTTCCTCAGAGATTGCCCTGAAAGGTTCAATAAAGAAAAGGGTCAGAATACTCGTTCGAGTAAACGGCTGTGAGAGAGAGACCACCCTACAGCACTGGAAATACAGGTAACAGTCGAGAGGGAATGAAAGATTATGCTGTTCGATCTGAGGCACAGGTACCAACTAAGGCTTATGCGATTCAGGCTCAAGAGAGAGCTTTAGCACCTAATGTGATCACTGGTACATTTTCTATCTTCGATACGAATGTTAATGCTTTGATTGACACGGGGTCAACGCACTCATATGTATGCACAACTTTAGTGTCAGATAAGAAAATACCTTTTCAACCTACTGAGTTTGTGGTTAAAGTAACAAATCCTTTAGGTTAGTATGTGTTAGTTGATAAAGTCCGTAAAAATTATCCTTTGATTATTCGAGATTGCAACTTTCCCATTGATTTGATGTTGCTACCCTTTGATGAGTTTGATGTGATTCTGGGTATGGACTGGTTAACACTACATGATGCTGTTGTGAACTATAGACTAAAGCATATTATGTTGAAATTTCAAAACAATGAAAGGATCCAAATTGAATCAAATAGACTGGATGGTACATCTAATGTTATCTCAACTATAACGGTTCAAAAATATGTTAGAAAGGGTTGCAAAGCTTATCTAGATTTTATATTTGATACCAAGGTTTCAGAGTTGAAATTATAATCGATTCCAACTATATGTGAATTCACAAATGTATTCCCAAAGAATTACCAGGATTACTATCGGTTAAAGAGGTTGAGTTTGCTATTGAGTTAGTGTCGAGAAACCTCCGATATCGATAGCTCTATGTAGAATGACACCTACAGAGTTGAAAGAGTTAAAAGCACAATTATAAGAGTTGACAAATAGAGGCTTTGTTCAACCTATTTTTTCTCCTTGGGTTGCTCATGTTTTGTTTGTAAAGAAAAAGGATGGGTCTATGCGATTGTGTATCAACTAAAGACAATTTAACAAAGTCATGATCAAAACAAATATCCCCTGCCATGTATAGATGATTTGTTTGATCAGCTGAAAGGTACGACAATGTTTTCAATGATCGACCTTCATTCTGGTTATTATCAATTATAGGTTAAAGACTTAGATGTGTCAAAGATTTTTTTCAGAACCAGGTACGGACATTATAAATTTATTGTTATGCCATTTGATTTTACCAATCCACCTGTTATGTTTATAAATTTAATGAACAGAATATTCATGCTGTACTTAGACATATTTGTTGTTGTATTCATTGATGATATTCTGATTTATTCCTGAGATGAGACAGAGCATGCCTAGCATTTGAGAATTGTTTTGCAGACCTTACGTGAAAAGTAGTTTTTCACTAAGTTTAGCAAATGTGAGTTCTAGCTCCGAGAAGTTGGATTTTTTGGACACGTAATATCGAATACGGTATTAGAGTTAATCCAAGTAAAATTTCAGCTACAATGGACTGGAAGCCTCTAAGAAATGTGTCTGAAGTCAAAAGTTTTCTAGGTTTAGCTAGATATTATAGGAGATTTGTCAAAGGACTTTCAATGATTGCTACGCTGTTAACGAAACTACTTCAAAAAGATGTCAAGTTTGAATGGTCAACAAAGTTTTGAATAGTTCAAGCATTGTTAACCAAAGCTCATGTTTTGGTTCAGCCAGAGTCCGGTAAGGAATTCGTAATTTATAGTAATGCTTCTTTGAATAGGTTGGGCTGTGTTTTAATGCAAGAAGGCAAAGTAGTACCTTATGTATCCCGACAGTTGAAACTGCATGAGAAGAATTACCCGACTCATGATTTAAAGCTTGCAGGTATTGTGTTTGCTTTAAATATTTGGCCACACTATTTGTACGAAGAAAATTTTCATATCTTCACAGATCACAAAAGCCTGAAGTATTTGATGTCACAGATAGATCTAAACTTGAGACAACATAGATGGCTTAAATTTTGAAATATTATGATTTGTTCATTGATTATCACCTAGGAAAAGCTAATATTGTTGTTGATGCTTTAAGCAGAAAATCCCTATTTGCTTTACGAGCTTTGACCACAAGATTGATGTTGATTGATAATGGTACTATTTTAGCTAAATTGAAAGTAAGACCGATGTTTTTGCGTCACTAAATGGAAATAGATTGAGTCAAAATCTAATTCAAACTTTCGTGTTAGTTTATACGACAATTTATACTTCAAAAATAGGATTTGTGTTCCGAAGAATTCTAACCTCATTTAGAAGATTTTACAGGAAGCTCAAAGTAGTAGCCTATTGATACATCCTGGTAGCAATAAAATGTACAGTGATTTGAAACAGATGTACTGGTGGCTAGGTATGAAACAAGAGATTTTAGAGTTCATATCAAAATGTTTGATCTATCAGCAGGTTAAAGCGAGCATTAGGTACCTTCTGGTATATTACAATTTGCAATGATTCTAGAATGGAAGTGGGAACGTGTTACGATATATTTCGTATCGGGATTGCCCCTATCTTTAAGAAAGAAAGATGTTATCTGGGTTATTGCAGATCGTTTGAAAAAATCCACGCATTTTATTCTGGTATGTACAGACTATTCACTTGAAAAGTTAGATGAATTGTATGTTTCTGAGATTGTTAAATTACACAGTGTACCAATATCTATTACTTTGATAGGGATCCACAATTTACTTCTCGATTTTGGAGTAAGTTACATGAACCTCTAGGTACTTGACTGTATTTTAGTATAGTGTTTCATCCATAGACCGATGGTCAGTCTGAGTTAGTAATTCAGATACTCGAGGATGCTCCGATGTTATGTTTTAGAGTTTGAAGGTAATTGGGAGAAATTTTTTCTGTTGGTCAAATTCGCATACAATAATAGTTAGCGAGCATTAAAATGGAACCGTACGAAGCTCTGTATGGTCGGAAATGTTGAACTTCATTTTACTGGACTGAATTGAGCAAGAAAAAGCTATTTGGGTAGATTTGATTCAAGAGATTTGGGTTAATTTGATTCAAGAAACCGAAGAAAAGGTTAAAGTGATACGAGACAGTTTGAAATGTGCTTCTGATTGTCAAAATCCTACGCGAATTTGAAAAGAACAGATATTTCAAGTCGGCGAGAAAGTATTTCTGAAAGTGTCACCCTGGAGAAAAGTTATCCGTTTTGACCAAAAGGGAAGCTTAGACTGCGAAATGAGATTATCGAAAGAGTTGGACCAATGCAATATCGATTGGCTTCACCGTCAAAATTAGAAAAGATTCATAATGTACTTCATGTATCGATGCTACTTCAGTATCGATCAGATCCTTCACATGTGATTTCACCTATAGGTGTTAAGATTCAGTCGGATATGTCATACAGTGAAGAATAGAATAGAATAGAATTTTAGTCCAGAAAGTTAAAGAGTTGAGAAATAAAAGTATAGCTTTAGTTAAAGTTCTTTAGCAACGCCACGAAATTGAAAAAGCTACCTAGGAACCGGAAGAAGCTATGAAAGTACAATACCCGAACCTATTTTTTGGTAAGATTTTCAAGTATGAAAATTCCTTTAGAGGGGAGAGTTGTAATAGCTCGTTTTCAGTGTTATCAGAAATAGTGGTTTCAAGAACACAATTATGGTGAGTAAATTATTATTTTATTATTTATTTAGAGTTTAGGGGATATTACTAAGGTCGTATTAAAGTTCTGTTAAGAAATTTTGATATTTGCATGACTAATTAAGTAAAAAAGACTAAATCATAAAAAGTGTAACAGTTGAGTTTCATTAGTTAAAAGGGTTAAAAGACTATGGAAAGGAAACCTAATGGACTTAAATGGTAATTAGACCATTTCTATGAGATAGTGGATGTGCATGGCAAGGTATTAATGTAATTATGATAGTTTTTAAAGGTTAAAATGGTAATTAAACAAATTACAATTAAATTAAATGAAACAAAAAAATTTACTTCATCTTCCTCATTTCACTCCACCACTGAACTAGTGAAGGAAAAACACCATTTTTGGTGCTTTGAAAGTTTGGCCAACCTTATTCATGCATGTTGTTATTTTTTAGGTTAGTTTTTAGTGATTTTTACGTTTTTATGATTGTTTTAGCTTGATTTAGCAAGCCTAGGGGTCAATTCATAAAATTTTAAAGGTTGAGTGTTATTGTGTTTTTGAGTAGGTTGTGATGTTAAATGATAGATTATGAACCTTTGATAAAAAATAAACAAGTTTTGTAAAGTGATTTTTGATGAAAATGCATTTAGGGATTAATTTGTTAAAGGTATAAACTCAAGGGTTTTATTGTGAAATGATGGCTAATATCAGTTGTTTCAAGGTCCCTTGCATATTAGATTAACATGGATTTAGATTAAAATGGTTAGATTTTAAGTTATTATCTTAAAGACAAAATTGTGAAAAAGTTAATATGTTAAGTGAAAATTGCTAATTTTACATAAATGTAAATTATGAGTTGAATTGAATGTTTGAGGTTAATTTAAGTACTTAATTGAATATAATTATCTATTTAGATCAAGATAAACCCCAACCGGACTTAAATCGAGGAAAGACGAAAGCTTTGGATTAGTTCGACCTAACTTCTATGCCCCTAGTCGTCAAGGTAACTTGTATGAACATTTATCATGTTTATGTTATTTAAATTGAATGTTATTATGTTATTTATAATGTAAATGGATTGATGTATAAACATATCAATGCTATGATGAATTGACGGATATCGAGTCCCGATTAAACCTTAGGAATTCTTAGGATACAAATGACATGTCATTAGGGATTTAATGTTTCGAGTATTGGTCTTAAATGTCCTACCGATGGTTGAGGTCCTGCATTTGTTACGAATTCTCCACAGCTCATGTGAGCAGCATCGTGTAGCTTACATCCTGACCCACAGCTCGTGTGAGCAGGCCTATTTCACAACTCGTGTGAACAAGGATGTAAAGGAAAGGATATGGTTATATGTATAGGCACACTTTGTGTGAGCTTTATCGAGTATCCGATGCAATTCTAAATGGTTCAACGAGCAAGAAAAGGGAACATAAAAGGTAGGTGTTTGAATGGAATGTATTATGAACTTATGAAAAGGATTGAAGAACTAAATGGTGTTGTATACATATGGAAAATTACATATATTATGAATGATTTCATTTATGGTTTGTATGAACCTACTAACTTTTGAGTTGGAGATGTGGTTTAGGCCTATACAAAGCTTATGACATTGGTAATGGTTTGTATTAATTCTATGCATTGTATTATATAAACGGGAAGTTACGTTTTAAGTTTATACGATCTTACTAAGCATTGTTGTTTACGTCGTTTCTTTCCTTTGTCTTTTAGATCATCGGAAGCTCGATTTGGTTGGAAGCTCGTTGGAGACCTATCACACTATCCTTAAATCTTTTCAGTAGTTTTTGAACATTTTGGCCAATGGTTTATAATGGCATGTATAAGGTGATTTATAATGGTGTTTTTGATGAATATGTAAATGGTAACTGTGACAGCCCAAAATTGACCCTAGTCGGGAAGTGGTTTCGGGACCACTAAACCGAGTCACCGAAATGTTTGAATGTGATATTTATTGTCTAGAATATGTAATTATGAATGTGTGAAAATTTCAAGCTTCGATTTAGTCAATTGCATGTGAATTCAGTTAGTAGGATTTGTGTGACACTTTTGAAATGTGATAGGCTAATCTATAAGGATCTAATAGTGCATGTAATAAAAAGGGAGGACTTGCATGTCAAATTTCCCCCCCTAATTAGTAGTGGCCGGCCATGCTATGAGTGGAAACATGTCACAAACATGTTATGTTAGTGAGGTATGTTAGGAAAAATAAAATAAGGAGTATGGGTAATAAAGAAATGGAAAAAAAAAGAAAGAATGTGTGTGAGTGTTCCCTCCCATTGCCGTGAGTTAAAGAAAAGAAAAAAAAATTTGTTCATCCTTTTTCATTTCTTTTGGCCGAAAATTCTAAGGAAGGAGGAATTCATTTCTTTTGGCCGAAAATTCTAAGGAAGGAGGAAGGAGTTCTTGCTTCATGTTTGGTTTGGAAGAGGATTAGGAGGAGGTTTGGCCATACTTGTATCTAGATTAAGGTATGTTTGAGGTTGTGCCATGAGATTCATGCATGTTTTTAGTTGCTAGCTTGAGTTCTAATTAGCCCATGGTTCAAATCTTTGCTATGTCATGGGGATGATATTCGGCCTAGGTGGATTTTGTGTTAATGCCATTGCATGCTAAATATGAAGCTTGTTAATGATACATGTGATGGTGGATTGATGACTCTTGGATTTTCTTTTTAGCATTTTTGAGTGAGACATTAAGTTCTTTGTTTAACCATCACCAAAATTGAAATGGTATGGTGTTGTGATGTATTCGGCCATGGTATATCCATAAGTATGATTTATGCTTATTGCATGGTAGGTAAGATTTGTGTTTTGGATTTATGTTCATGTTTAGTTATAATCAACTTTGAGATTCGGCTCTTGCACATATATATATATGTTTGCACATGACGTATTGGTATGACATATACAATATCTCAAGGTATATATTTACATATGATGGTGTTTCGGTTATGGAGTACATGATGGATGCGTATTGAGTTATAATATGTAATGCATTAGTTAGTAAAAGGTATGCCATTTGTGTGTGGTATTGAGTATATAATTGGCCTCAACATAGACATGCATAATCGGCCACATGAATGAGTACATAGGTTGATGTGTTGTTCGGCCATAGGTAAGCATATTGAAGGCTTTATCTTGACTTAGAAAATTCAGCTAAGGAGAGTATTAACTAATGTGTTGAGTTTGATTCATGATTCCGTACATATGTGACTTTAATGTCTAATGACTATATGTGGGCCAAGTACCTTGAGTTCCTCTTTTCGATGCTCAAATGATTAAATCAATTTATTTGTTAAATTAAGCTCAAGAGCAAAGGGGAACTAAATCCGATAAAGGGAAGGAAAAAGTGGTCGAATAGCCATCGGAATCGTTCGACAACATCCGAGGTAAGTTTTCGAGTAATGGGACTTAAATTATGATTCGATTAGATTATGTCTTAAGTAAATCAAAATCATGCTCTTATATGTGGCTATTGAGCCGAAATTGTAAATGTGATAAGTGTCTTGTGTTTGAGCTTTGGTAATGAAAATGAAATATGAATGTGTCATGATTTATTGATATATGTGCATGGTTACTCGAATGATATCCGGGCTAAGTCCCGAAGGCTTTTGTGCTAAGCGACTACATCCGGACTAAGATCCGAAGGCATTTGTGCTAACGACTATATCCGGGCTAAGTCCCAAAGGCATTTATGCTAGTGACCATATCCGGGTTAAGACCCGAAGGCCTTGTGCGAGTGGTTATATCCGGCTAAACCCCGAAGATGCTTGATTTGGGAACGAGCGATCTTGCTGTAAAAATTTAAATTAATACGCTCGTAAAATCCCAGCGATGAGGTATGTTTCGTGTGTGCTTTGAATTAGTTGATCCCTTACAAATCTGTATTCGCTCAGTCGATAAATGAGCTACCGGCCTTTGGCTAAGTTGATCTTTTGTGTATGAACATAAGGGTTGGTAATGTGAAGTAAGTATGATATTGAAAATTTGTGCATATGAAATTATCCGTTTAGCTATATGAATGCTATACTTTTGTTGTGCTGGAATCCCTTGCTCAAAACTTACTAAGCATAAATTGCTTACTCCGTTTCTTTGTTTCTCTGTTTTATAGATTTTGGCTCGTCAGCTATCGGACTCGGGATTTTTGGAAGTCGAAGTCTCCCACACTATCAAAGCCCCCTTTTGGTACAATTTTGGTTGAACTTTGAAATGGCATGTATAGGACTACCCTTTTGTTGTTGGTCATGTACCCTTCGGTTTTGTGTAAATTTGGATAGCCATGCGAAAATGGCTTAAATATACTTTGATCATAGCATTATAATCGTTTTGTATGTTGTCCGTCGAGAGGTATGGAAATGTTGGTAACGGTTAGCCATGGGAAGGGTTATTCTTGATCACTTTTGGAATATGTATGACAAACTCTAGTTGATCCATGGAGGATCATGAAATAGGTAAAGTTTACCTTAAAAAAACAGATGCTGGCAGCAGCAGTGATGTGGATGTGAAAAATCACTAAAAATAGTAGGAATGGAATTAAATAGTGAATAAATTATGTAAACGAACCTTGATGAATCTATTTTCATAGGAAAGTAACGAAACGATCATATGGACAGTATGTTAAGAGATATTCAGGTTCTCGTGAGACAGAGCCAGAACGGTTTCTGGATTCCCTGTTCGGACTTTGGAAATTCATTATAAATTAACCAGAGATAATTAGAAGTCATTCCATATATTCATAGATTCCTTTTTGAGTCTAGTTTCTATAGAAACAAACGACATCAGTATTGAAGCCCTGTACAGGGAGATATCCAAGTCGTAATGCGTAAAGGTCAGTGTAGTCGATCCCTGTAACATGGGAGACTTTGACTAAAAAACTGTACTAATTGGCCCGACAAAAAATTCTAGAAAAAAATTTGTAGATGCATATATGAGTCTAGTTTCAGGGAAAAATCACGAAGCTGATTTTCGAGTTGTGAAACTCAAGATATGATTTTTAAGGTGACAGTGACGCAGTTAGCCAGCTTGCCTGGAAAATTTAAAATGGATTGTGCAAAGAAGTGATTTAAGTCTGCAAACCCCTCGTGTCCGACTCCGGCGACGGACTCGGGTACGGGGTGTTACAATAACTTTGTATGTTAGTGCTTTGATGTTCATGTTTGGGTAATGGACTTATAATATGCTTGTTTAGGTAAGTCCTTTTGGTCACTTTTTAATAATGGATGAGTATGATTTGTTAGTATTGTTTGCTAGTTTGAGAATGTTAATATGTGGTATGCTTTTGGTAAGTAAATGAATAGGTGGTCATGTATGATTTGGTACAATATGGACATGTTTTGATGGTTGATGTCTTGGTATATTGTGGTGCCTTTGAATGGCATATTGGTCAGTTGAATTAGGGTCTTGAAATGGCATTTTGATGTATGTTTTGGTGATGTTTAAATCTCATTAAAGTGTGTATAAATAGGTTGAATGATTCTGCATAAAATGGTCTTGGAAATGGCTTGATTTTAGGTAAGTTTGGGTCCACACCGCCTGAGACACGGGCAGTCACTCAATCATGCAAGACACATGACCTGGCGACACGGCCATGTGTCATCTGATGATTTCTTTAGGATGCAAGTCAATGAGTTACACAACTTAACACATGGCTTGGCACACGGGTGTGTGAGGCAACTCTGAGAGTTACATGGCTTAACACAGGGGCGTGTGACACGGCTGTGTAACCTCTATTTCCAATTTTTTTGACTTTTTCCTAAACTTTCCAATTTTTTTCAAATTGGTCTCAAATTTCTTCCAAGTTATTTTTAGGGCCTCGAGGGCTCGATTTAGGGACAGTATGCATGTATGTGAATGGTTTATAATTTGATTAAGTTATTAAATGATTTAAAGTTTAAATGTTTTCGATTGTATAATAAAGTTTTGTAACCCTAATCCGACGACGAAAATGGGCTAGGGGTCTTACATCTAGGTTTATAATCCTATTAGAGTAACCTAGTTAAGTTATTAACCAATATTATAACCAACGAATATCACTTGCTTATTCTTTGCATTTTACCAAGATAGATACAAGTATTTTGCTTTAGCAGAACCCATGTTGTATCAATCGTGGCTTTAATGAGGGAAAATATTGGAAGGAAATCTTAACTTAATATTTTATTGAGGGTATTTTAAAAATTCATCTCACCGTTAATGGTCAACATTAGTCCAATTATTCCTTTGATTGATCTTATCAATTTCCTATAATATGCATGCTAACACATCATCCATTGTATCACATACATGAATAAAATAAAATAGTAAATAAATACAATAGTTATAGCCCATAAAACTAAGGTGGTTTTTCCTAAGCCAGTGAGAGAACCAAAAGGTATCCTAAGGGTACAAGTCAATTCTCAAGCTTCTCTCCTTTAGTTCTCAATAGCTCATACAATTTACAATTATAGAAACTTCTTTTAAATACGAAGGAGTAGGATGAGAAGAGAAATACAATAGCAAAATAGAAAGGCACGACACGCAGATCATATTTATAAAACTTCAACCTTTGTAAATAATAAATCAAATGGGCTATCGAGCTATAACTATGCATTTCCAACCACTGTGCAAATCATTCATAGCATACAACATATGATATATTTTTATTCAATCTCTTATTAATGTTAATAACAAAAATGTCCCTACAATTAATGTCGCCTACACATGAGATCAATGGGCGGAGCCCCTTGTGGGGGTCAAGGGATGGAGCCCCCTGTGGGGGTCCCGTTGCCCATATAGCGAGCAATGGTATTGCTAGCCACAATCGGCAAACCCTGGCGAAATGTAAGAAACTGCATTCAGATTTCTGTGGAAAAACATCATTATTTGTCAATTTTTTATCAAAAACAAAATATTTTTAATATTTCAATATATGAGTCTTCTTACTAGAAAAACTTTTATTCCTTTTTCGAATGTTACCAGCAAGTTCACTATTAACTTCGAATAACAAAAACCTCATTGCCCCAAGACAGATTAGTTGACGCTTTAACAAATAATATATTAGACTCAATAGGCAGCAAAATCAATGATTAACATTTAATTAGCGACTAAGAGGAACAAGTTATCACATATGTTTAACAGATTAATCATACATGGTAAATAGATTAAATGTATCATATATACATAAAACAAATCGATTAAATCAAATCAAACAACATGCATCTCAAACAAACACATCAACCAATCAATTTAATCATGAATCCGTATCATACAAGTGGCTCTAATGCCACTATTGGATCGCCGGTATGCCCCATTGCTCAGTGGAAAAATCATTCCGGCAACCAACTATGGATCCATGTATGAGGAACAAATCGAGTTGAAATAGGGTTGAAGATATACCTTTTTTTATCTGATCCCCTTGCGTGATGTCGATTTCAAGCTGTAATAAAGTCGCCTCATCCTCTACGTAATTACACAGTTGAAGAACGAACAAAAAAATTCTCTTGAACCTTTTAGAGAGAATTTAGAAAAACGGTCGTTAAACACTCTCTGTTTTTGTTTTTTTTTTTGGTAACCCTCACACAATCAGGAATTTTCATCCTTTTTATTTTTCTTTAATATCACAAAATTAGAAAAACAGAATTATTCCCCTTAATTTTAGAGAAACATATGGAAAGCATATTAAAAAATTATATTCTTTCCAAAAGAATATCAACTTCCATGTCTTTTTATCTTTGATCGAAATTATTATAATTATTTATATTAATAATTTCGGTAAACTATATTTAGTTAATATTTTATATGAATCAAATTCATATATTAATTTTAACTATGTTATCTATTTGTGTACAACAAGCTTGTATATATAATGCGTTCAATATTTAACTGTCATGTGACAGCTAAACACAATACCAATTGTATTTGGATTCTGTTTGCTTCAACCATAGGGTATAACCTTGTTTGCTCTTGTAACATTGGTAGTAATACTAGAACATTTCTAATGTTACAAGTAATAAATGGCATCTATCAATGCATCATTGCTACCCAAGTTGCAAGAAATCATGATTTGACATAACATTTAATCATAAATTTCTCATGCACTATATCATTTTATCCTTTATATCTAGATTGGACACAAGCCATGGTATAGTCACACTTGTATAGTCCAATCTCATATTTCTTGATATTCTGAGTAGGCTATAATAAATAAATAAGTGTGATATCTCATATCAACTTCTTGAGTATAACATGCATTTCTAGTTTCACTTCATCAAGTGGCCTAAGATATTGCTCTTATTATGTACGAGGGACAAATCCTATCTTGACCAATCATATCCTACTACATAGATTGTGGCATACCCAACATTAGTCTTTATAATACAACCTGTTATGGTAGACATTTTATTGTATCAAAATATACGACCCACAATGTTAGGACAATGATGATCCCAAGTCTGAGGATTGTATACATAGTTATCACTATGAGTAATGTTGTGACTATTACATAATAATCCAAGAAACATCCTCATATGGGTCATTCCAGTATGTTGTTCTCTAGCACATATCCATGTATTGATTTTGAGATCCTTATGTAAATGAAAACACTTTGTCATCAATCAACTACACATTAGTCTTAAGCCCACAATAATACTTGACTAAGGACTTTTTAAGAATAACCATATTATTCTCAAGACTTTATTATTAATCAGTTTATTTACACACACAAAAAAAAAGAACTGCAATAACACTAGTAATGTCTTATATTAACAAATAAGGTAAAACGAGTATGTGATTACAATTATCTCATGATTTATCTTTGGGTATACTCTAACACCCATGATGTCACGAAACTGGCCCTATTTTCCTCTACCTTGTTCCTTTTTATTCGAAAGAGTCCCAGACAAACCCTGAATATAATCAAACTTTAGAGAAAACCTAGAAATAGTCTATAAAGCGTTAAATGACTTTTAAAATGTAAAAAAAGATGAGAAGAACTTGAATAATAAATTTGGTTCTTGAATAAAGTATTTGTCCTGAAATGTAGCATTCCTTGTTCAGGTTTAGGTACTAGCTCGGGTTAAGAGTTGTTACAATTAATTAAAGTACATTAGTTATGTATATTATAAAAACATAATTGTATATAGGGTTACATGGCAAATTTCATTTGGCATGTTGATTGGAAATAACATCATCATATTTCAAATTCTATCAAATTGGCCAAAGAGCTTTCTCGAAAATCCCTTTCACTAATAAAGAAGGTAGGAAAAGAGACACAGAAGAAAGAATGGTTTATTTGAAATTAGGATTGACCAGTAAAAAAAACTTTTCTGTGGGACTAAGTATAGTTGATGTAAGATAGGAGTCTAGCCTATATAAAATTAGTTACATATTTAAGGTTTCAGTTACATATGATTAATAGAAGAATGCAAATTGTGATATCATAATATTATAATAATTATTTTACATTCATAATTTAATTATATAATAATTAATATATTATATATCATTAAACGTGTATGTATACTATTTTCTATAATATAATATGTATTAAATATAATTATGTCATATTTTAAAATAAATTCATATCATGATATTTATTTTAATTATATAAATATTAATTATTTTTTGAAAAATAATTAATTGAGTTAAATAATAAAAAGGATAATTACAAATCTAAAAATTCTGATAACTTCTTACTGTTCATTTAGGTTTACAAATACAAAAGAGTAAGACTTAAAAAAAAAAGCTATGTGAAATTTAAGAGAACTAGATGATAAATGAGATGTATTTTTTTGATAATTTTTAAAAAAACATATTTAAATTTGTTATTAATTATTATATATTGTTTTTGAAATAAAGCCGTTCTCTTTATTAAATGTCAATAGAAAAACAGAAAAAAAACAAAGAAAACAGTCCCCAAAAGACAAACTCAAAAAGAAAAACAAACCCTCCCCATGAGAGAACTCTAACCGACAAATGCTCGCATCTCCAAAGCCAGAAAAATCATCAAACATCTAAGCGAGCAACAAAAATCAGACACTGGGGATAGATTGGTAAGGTTCCCCACAAAAACCATGTAAAACGAGCAGCGCTTATGGTGGATCCGAAAGCCGACGATCTTCCGCAGCCGCCGCAACAACCACTGTCGATGCTTCCTCCACCCAAAACCTGTCTTCATCACATGATAACCCATCTTTAGCCATTGCATGTGTTGTGCTATTGCCAAATCGGCCGACAAATTGAAAACAACAGGAGTGAAAAACCTTTGAAAACCCCTTTGCTTCCCAGATAAAAGCACTTATCTCCGAAAGGTTTCCTTGTCACTACAAATATTTTCAATGACTAATTTAGAATCCCCTTCCAATATCACTGACAAGAAACCCAGTTCATAAGCAAAACGGAGGCCATGGGTCACCGCAATTGCTTCGGCCGCAAACACAAAGAGCACAAGGTAAGTGGTTCTACTATAGGCCCCCAAAATTTGTCCATTCTCGTCTCTAATAACAACCCCTGATGATGCTTTCTTTTGTCCAAGTTGGAAACCAGTGTCCACATTGACTTTAACAAAATCCCATGGTGGAGGATACCATCTGGCAATAGAATTTGAAGACGCTTGTAAAACCCCACCAGCCAGAACAGTTAGCTGCGCACAATAGCTACGAACGAAGACCACTAACCCCCCTACATCCTGGTTGTACCTTCATGCACTAATCGATTACGGGCAAACCAAAGGGCCCACAATGTAGTGCTAATTTCTGCATGCTTAATCTTTGTATAAGTATCAAACATCCATGAGAGCCACTCATGGAAGCTCATTTGAGCACCATGCACTGGAGTAGTATACTCCAAAGCTACCCAAACGTCTCTCGCAAAAACACGACGTGATTCACGTTTTCCACATCTAGATGGCACCTAGGATAAATTGGATCACTTGCTATGTGTTTATCATACAAACTAGACTTAGTTGGCACATAGGCATTAACAAATTTCCACAGAGCGATTTTAATTTTTGGGGGGCATGAAAGTCCCCAAATCTGTTTAAACAACGTATGTTCCCTTGTAAAATTTGGGGCCTGAAGCAAAAGTCTATATCCAATGGAACAATATAGATACCCAATCCTTCACCACCCCAAACTGATGATAATGGAATGTTTCTAATAAGAAACCCTTCTTCAAGGGAAATGAGAAAAAAATAAAACAAAATAAAAAAACATACAGATTTTTACGTGGAAACACTTTCGGGAAAAAACTATGGGCAGAGGAAAAGAAAATTCACTATGTCGAAAATTTGAATCAATACAAGAGGAATAGACTATGTCTATTTATAGGCTTGTAAAGTCATATTTTAGTAGGACTGAAACACCTTATCCTAATCAATATAAAATAGATGGATTAATAAGGTTTAAAAAACCTTATTCTAAAATAAAATAAAAGAAGTTTAGTTCTATATGGATTTTACTTTTATTTTATTTTTCATCGTATTTTATTTAAATAAGAATTCGGGTCACTTAATTCTAACAATCTCCACCTTGACACAAATTCTCAATGAACAAGTTCTTCATCGCGAACTTTCAATGAACAAGTTCTCCACCTCTTCCATAAAACTCCTTAAGGGTTTAACTTCAACAATGAACACCAACCAAGTCTAAGCAATGCTCAAACTTGGTTATAGGAAATGACTTAGTCAAACTTGGTTATAGGAAGTGACTTAGTCATCATATCTGCAGGATTTTCATGAGTACTAATTTTGCTCAAAACAATATCACCACGAGCAATAATATCACAAACAAAATGATACCGAACATCAATGTGTTTTGTTCTCTCATGAAAAATTTGATCTTTTGTAAGGAAGATGGCACTCTGACTGTCACAAAATACTGTACTGATTTGAAGGTCTTCATTGAGTTCACTAAATAGTCCCTTCAACCAAATAGCTTCTTTACAAGCCTCAGTAATAGCCATGTACTCAGCTTCAGTGGTAGACAAAGCGACTGTAGTTTGCAAAGTGGCTTTCCAACTAATTGCACAACCTCCGATTGTAAAGACGTAACCTGTGAGAGATTTTCTTCTATCAAGGTCTCCAGCAAAATCAGCATCAACATACCCTATGACTCCATCTTTAGTTCTTCCAAACTGTAAGCAAACATCAGTAGTGCCTCGTAAGTATCTTAAAATCCACTGAACTGCTTTCCAATGTTCTTTACCGGGATTCGTCATGTATCTACTAACTGCGCTGACTGCATATGATAGATCTAGACGTGAACAAACCATAGCATACATGAGAGATCCCACTGCACTAGAGTATGGAACGTGTGAAATGTAAGAGTATGCCCAAAGATTAATCACGAGATGGTTGTAATAACATACTTGATTTATCATGTTTATTGATATAAGGCATTGCCATTGGTATTTTAGTTTCTTTTCTGTGTACATAAATAAACTGTTTTTATAATAATGTCCTGAGAATAATATGATTATTCTTAAAAGATCCCTAGTCAAGTATTATTGTTGGCTAGGACAACAATAATGCATTAAGACTAACATGTAGTTGATTGATGATAAAGAGTTGTCATTGATATGGAGTGTCAAAATCAATACATGAATATGTGTGTTAGAGAACAACATATTAGACTGACCTGCTATGAGTATGTTTCTTGGATTATTATGTAATTGTCACAACATTACTCATAGTGATTAATATGTATATGATCCTCATACTTGAGATCATCATTATCCCAACATCGTGAGTTGTATATTTTGATATAGTCAAACGAACATCGTAACTGGTTGTTCTATAAAGACTGATGTTGGATATACCACAATCTATGTAGAGGGATATGGTTGATCAATATAGGATAAGTTCCTTCTACATAATGGGAGTAATATCTTAGGCCACTTGATTGAGTGAGACTAGAAATGCATGGCCATGCTCAAATAAGTTGATATGAGATGTCATACTTATTTGTGTATCATAGTTCACTTAAGGTATCAAGAAACATGGGATGGACTGTGCAAGTGTGACTATTCCATGACTTATGTCCATTCCAAAGATATAGGACTTAAGGATTAATGCATGAAAGGTTAATCAGAAAAGGTTATGTCGAATCATGACTTCTCGTAACTTAGGTAGCAATGATGCATTGCTAGATGCCACTCATTGTTTGTAACATTAGAATCGTTCTAATATTACTGCTAACGTTACAAGAACCTATAGGGTCACACCCTATGGTTGAAACGAACGGAGTAAAACATAGTTGGTATTGTATTCTGATTGTCAGATGAATTAAATTAATTATAGAATTAATTTAATTGGGCAATCAAATTGTTGAACATACTATACGTACAAGGATGTTGTACACATAATCAGAACATAATTTCATTAGTATATGAATTTGGTTCGTATATAAGTTTAAATAAATATAGTTTACCGAAATTTTTATTATAATTAATGTAATTATAATTTTCGGTTAAACATTATTATATTTATTTTAATGATGAATATTATGTTCAGATTAATTTTAATGAATTAATATTCATTAAAAAGATATACCAATTAAAAGGGTGTTATATATGGCAAGGGTAAAAACCCTAAAGAGATAATATATAAATAAGCCCGAAACTATGCTAAAGGGTCTAGCAGCCGTCAAGCATAAAAATCACTGAAATAGTTTCTGAGATTTTTCTACCGTTCATTGTCAATTGGGTGGACTACGTAGAGGCCGACATCGGAAAGGTTGCGACTTGGTTCGATAGTGGTTCAGGATTCCCGTTGCCTAGGCTTCGCTGTCTACTCATATTGAAGTTTCGATAATTTCGAAACCTTTTATCACCCCGATACGCTCCTTACACATGATTCCATGGTTTGGATCCATGGTTTAATTATTTTAGTACTCAATCTCATCATCTGATTGTGGAGACAAAGCCAATGAAAGTCTAAAATGAGCTGCTAAAGGAGTACTAACAGGCTTAGCACTCTTCATATTGAACCTGCAGTGAACTTTCTCAATGTACCCCTTCTGACTTAGGTACAATTTATTTGATTTTCTATCTCTGAGAATTTCAATACCAAGTATCTTCTTTGCTGGTATCAAATCTTTCATCTCAAATTCTTCACTTAGTTGTGCTTTGACCTTTCTTATCTCTCATTTATCTTTTGCTGCTATCAACATGTCATCAACATAAAGGAGTAGATACACAAAAGAACCATCATTGTTTTTCTTAAAGTAAACACAACTGTCAAAGCTACTTCTTTTGAAATTATGAGAAGTCATAAATGAATCAAACCTCTTGTACCACTGTCTTGGTGACTACTTCAAACCGTAAAGGGACTTTTTTAGCAAGCAAACATAGTCCTCTTTTTCTGAGAATGTAAAACCCTCTAGTTGTTGCATGTAAATATCCTCCTCAAGTTCTCCATGCAAAAATACAGTTTTTACATCTAACTGCTCAAGCTCTAAATCATGAATGGCGACAATGCCAAGCAAAGCTCGAATCGAACTATGCTTCACAACTAGGGAGAACACATCTGTGAAGTCCACTCTTGGAATTTGACTGTAACCCTTTGCAACAAGCCTTGCTTTATATCTAGGTTCTTCAACTCCTGGAGTCCCTTCTTTCTTTTTAAACACCCATTTACAACGAACAGCCTTTTTACCTTTAGGAAGTTTCACAAGGTCCCATGTTCTATTTTTTGTGGAGTGATTCCATCTCTTTTTACATAGCAAACATCCACTTTTCTGAGTCTTCACAACTAACCGCCTCAGAATAATTAGATGGCTCTTGATTCGCATCTATATCTTCAGCCACATTTAAAGCATAAGCAACTAGATCAGCCTCGGCATACTTCTTTAGAGGTTTAATTTCTCTTCTAGTTCTGTTTTTGTCGATAGAGTATTCTGGTGAAGAAGCAACTCTATTCTCAATTTTTGTTCTGGATTGAGGAGTTGACTCTGTATTAATCTGATGCTCCACCTGCTTTTGATTTTCTTTATTGGAAGAGTCTTTAAGAGATAAGTTAGCTAGCATAGCAGTTTTATCAAAAACAACATCTCTGCTAATCACAACTTTTCTATTTTCAGGACACCATAACTTATACCCTTTTACACCAGCTTTATAACCAAGAAAAACGCATTTAATAGATCTCGGTTCCAATTTTCCATTATCAACATGCGCATACGGAGGACACCCAAAGATCTTTAAATCAGAATAATTAGCAGGATTACCAGACGATACCTCTTGTGGAGTCTTTTTCTCAATGGCAACGAATGGAGATCGGTTGATCAAAAAACATGCAGTAGAGGCTGCTTCTGCCCAAAATGACTTCAGTAAGTTGGCATTTGACAACATACATCGAACCTTCTCCGTGATCGTTCTGTTCATTCATTCTGCAACGCCGTTTTGCTATGGAGTATGACGAACTGTCAAGTGTCTCATGATCCCTTCTGACTTGCACAATCTATTAAACTCATCAGAACAGAACTCTAAGCCATTGTCTGTGCGGAGGTATTTTATCTGTTTTCCCGTCTGTTTTTCAATCATAATTTTCCAAGACTTAAATGCGAAATACACATCGCTTTTCTGCTTCAGGAAGAAGGCCCAAACTTTTCTGGAAAAATCATCAATAAAGGTTAGCATATAATTAGCTCCACCTCTCGAAGGCACTCTGGATCACCCCTACAGATCAGAATAAATATACTCCAATGTTCCCTTCATGTTATGGATTCCTCTAGTGAATCGAACTCTCTTTTTCTTCCCAAAAAGATAGTGCTTATAGAAATTCAGTTTGTAAATTCCTTGCCCATCAAGAAGTCCTCTTTTGCTCAATTCTGCCATGCCATTCTCACTCATATGCCCTAGGCGTATATGCCAAAGCTGAGTAATACCATCATCTGACAAGGAAGAGGAAGCTACAGCTGCATCACCAGTAACAGTAGAACCGCAAAACATATAACTTGGCAATCTTTCTCTGCCCTTTCATCACAACAAGGGACCCTTTGGAAATTTTTAAAACCCCACTTTCAACTGTGTATCTGTACCCTTTTGAATCAAGAGTACTCAACGAAATTAAATTTCTTTTCAATTCTGGAACATGTCGTACGTCACTAAGTGTTCTGATAACTCCATCAAACATCTTAATTTTAATTGTTCCAACACCTGCGATTTTACATGAAGCATTATTTCCTATCAAAATAACACCTTCAGACACTGTTTCGTAAGTTGTAAACCAATCCCGATTGGGACTCATGTGGAAGGTACAGCCTAAATCAAGTATCCATTCCTCGCTTACTTTAGAATCATTGACAGAAGCGACTAGAAGTTCACCATCACTGTAGTCTTCTACAACATCAGCTTTACCGAAATTTTCTAGTTGTTTTCCCTTTTGATTCGCAGCCTCCCTTTTAATCTTATTTTGTTGCTTATAGCACTCATATTTAATGTGCCCTTTCTTCTTGCAAAAGTTACAAGTTTTACCTCTGTTTGAAGACTTTGATCTACCCTTAGATTTACCGCGAGGATTTCGTTCCTGTGTCCTTCCACGATCATCATCAGCATTTCGATCTTGTCTCCCACGAACAATGAGACCCTTTCCTTGAGAGTCGGGTTTAACCACAAGATGCTTCATCTTATCATACGAGGTCAAAGAATCATAAACCTCATCAACTGTGAGAGACTTACGGCTATATAAAATCGTGTCTCTAAAGGTTGAATAAGACGGGGGCAACGAACAAAGTAGAATCAACCCTAGATCTTCCTTATCATACTGAACCTCCATAGCCTCCAAGTTTGAGAGAATTTCTTTAAACACTGTTAAGTGTTCGTGTACAGACGCACCTTCCTCCAAACGATGAGCATAAAGACGTTGCTTCATATGCAACTTTCTTGTTAGAGTTTTCGACATACATAATTGTTCTAGCCTCTTCCATAATGCAGCGGCGGTCTTCTCTTTCATCACATCCTGCAAAATTTCGTTGGACAAATGCAGATGTAATTGTGTTAATGCCTTTCGATCCTTACGCTTCTTCTCTTCATCTGTTAATGTTGAAGGCATTTTATCTATCCCTAGCAGGGCATCCTCCAGATCCATCTGTGGAAGAACTGCTTGAATCTTAATTTGCCACAACGCAAATCTGGTGTTGCGATCCAACAACGGAATTTCATACATCAAAGATGCCATTACCGTGATCGAGATGAACAACCCAGAAGCTCGGATACCAATTTGAGAAAAAAATAAAATAAAATAAAATAACATACAGATTTTTACATAGAAACCCTTTCGGGAAAAATCCACGGACAGAGGAGAAGAAAATTCACTATATCGAAAATTTGAATCAATACAAGAGGAATAGACTATGTCTATTTATAGGCTTGTAAAGCCATATTCTAGTAGGCTTGAAACACCTTATCCTAATCAATATAAAATAGATAGAGTTTAATAAGGTTTAAAAACCTTATTCTAAAATAAAATAAAAGAAGTCTAGTTCTATATGGATTTTACTTTTATTTTATTTTCCATCGTATTTTATTTAAATAAGAATTCGGGTCACTTAATTCTAACAGGAAAAAATTGAATCAATCAAAGGTTCATTCAATACCGTCATATTAGGCATAATTAGATCCGAAACTCTCTCAATAGAGCTCACCCGAGCAGATTTGATTTTTCCAAAGATGGGTCTGGCAACCAAAAGTCATTCTAAATGTTAATCCTCACTCCCGAACCCACCTTTCACCTAAGGCCCAATTCTAATATCTTCTAAGCACTCCAAATGCTCCTCCAATTAGTAATGGGTTAAACCCCAATTGCGCAAACAGGAATCTTGAATGAGGAAAATACTTCACTTTAAGAATACGCCCCATCATAGACGTAGGACTCATTATTAATCGCCACCTCTGTTTAGCCAACAAAGCGATTTTGCCAAGTCACGAAAGCCCATCCCACTAGCCTCTTTCAAATTACAAAGATAATACCACTCGCACCAATGTATACCCCTTTAACCCTCTTCTCTGTCGACTTCTGCCACCAAAATCTAGCCAGTATAGCTTCAATTTCTTTACAAAACGTCTTAGGAAGCAAAAAACACAACATCACATACATAGGAATAGATTGAAACACTGATTTTATAAATACCTCACGTCCCCCAATCGAAAGTAGTCAGGTACTCCAAGAAAAAATTGTTAGATTTGTAAAATAAATCTATAATAAAACTTAATAAACCAAGATCTATCATGTCAAATCATCAAAAATAAATTAAGAACAAAATTAGATGCGGAAGCGTACCTGACTCCATGAATTCTTTGAAGTTTTACCATATTTTGGGGATTTGATCTTTCAAATTAACACACAAGAAATTCAGAGAATATCTGCTCTCTCTTCCCTAATGATGAGAGATTAGAAAAGATATCTTGTGTATAATTTGGGGACCATAACCCTAATATTTATAACCTTAGCATATTAGTTCTAATCAAATTCTAATTAGCCCATCATTAATCAAAATTTGATTAGAATTCAATTACTAGAGCATCTACACATATTTGACCCATACTTTATTTAATAATTAAAGTCCAATAAAATTTTAACCAAATTAGATCACTTTTAATTTGGGCTAACCTACCATTATAGTAAATAATAAACATGTAATTACCATTATTATATATGTGATGTCTATATTTTCCAACAATCTCCCACTTGGACCACATATATATACTAATTACTCTATAATTACATGTCATTATATAACCTTATGAGCTCAAAATTTTACTATCATATCCAAAAGGTATTTCGAACAATCTCATCCATTAGTTATGTTAACATAGAACCAAGGCAACTTTCGTTACATATATCGTAACTAAATCCATCCATGATCACGTATATTAACACAATCAAATGACATAGATCAAGTATGGATGTGTAGCATGGAAATTACATGCAATATGATCTAAACTATTTCGAACTGGTCCTCCTTAGTGAGATCAAACTTTACCAAAATCAGAGTGTGAATAAACCAAATAAACTTTATTTCTGCAGAAAATAAACTTAACATCTTTAAACCGAAATAACTAAAAATGTGTCTATAACAAAAAAAACATTTAAAAGTATAAACTCCCACTAAAACTAAATATCCTTTAATGATATTACACCCATATGAACAATATGCTCATGAAAAACCTTGGGTGTAGCCCTTAGTAAGCGGATCCGCAATCATAAAGTTTGTCCTAATATGCTTTATAGGCACCTAACCACTCTGAGCTTTTACTTTAACAATCAGGAAATTAAAGTTTATGTGTTTTGATTTTGATGTGCTCCTGTTGCTATTGGAATAAAAGATTGCAATTTTTTTTCACAATTTGTACCTTAGTGACAAAATCTTGTATCCATATTCCATCAAAATCAGAGTCTGTATACCTGATGATCTCTAATTGATTAGACCTTCGATATGTGAGCATGTAATCTTTTGTTCTCTGAAAATACCTTATAACCTTCTTGGATGCCATCCAATGGTCCAAACCAGGGTTACTTAAAATATTTGCCTACCATCTCAATAGTGTACACAATATTTCAATGTATACAAACTTGAACGTACATTAGACTTTCCACGCCTAAAATGTAAAAAATCTAATGCATTTTTGTAATCTCAAAAACATTCTTACGGCATAGCCTTATTATTGACAATCATTATGTCATTAACATATAAAACCAAATATAGAACCTTACCCCCACTAAACTTATGGTATATACGATTATCAATAAAATCCATCTCTAAACCGAATGAGATAATCATTTGATAAAATTTGTAATATTATTGACGAGAAGTTTGCTTAAGCCCATAGATGAAGTTCTTTACAAATAATTAACTTTGCATCATTAGACACAAAGCTTTCTAATTGTACCATATAAATGTATGATCAATGTTACCATTGAGAAACCATTAACTTAATATTCATCTGATGTAGCTTAATGTCAAAGTAATTCACTAAAGACATTATAACCATTTCTCTAGTGGGCCTTTTTAATGACATTTATTCTGAAGGTTGTTGAGTTTGTTCTTTTAGAATAATTACCTCATCTTGAATAAGGAGTTGTTCAATATTATCTTATTGAGATTCTAGATTCACTTCTTAATCAATAATAGGTATGAGAACCTAAACATCATCAAAAGTGATAGTAGGAACCGAGTTAGAATTCAGTTCCTCCTCAAAAGCAATGTCTCTAACATTATTTCTCTCTCCAAACTCAACATCCTCAAAGAATGTTGCAATTCTCGTTTCAAAAATATTCTTAATTGTGGGATCATAAAACTCAAAGTCCTTTTATCGCTCAGAATTTCTTTAACCCTTAACTTTACAAACATCAAAGAAGTCATAAGTGATGTCATTTCAACCTTATCATTTTTAGCAAAATGTTTCTCAATTTCGTCAAGGAAACCTTGGCCTGAGTAATCTTTTCAGATTCTGTGCCCCTAAAGGCTTCTAAAATGTTGTGCTTCATGATCATTAGACTTATGCAATTTGAACGATCTCACCTCTCAAAATCCCTTTTAACATGAGGGGTGTTTTCCGCAGTGAAAGGTGCAGTTTGTTCTTCCTTTAGTACAATGTCTATGTTCATACAACCAAACACTATAAGTAAGCGCCTTTTCCATTCATTGAAATTAGTCCCATTAATCATGGGTATAGAATTTATATTAGCAGATATTATGGCAGTAGAAGATGAATTAGCTGAATATAGAACAAAAAATAAGCTCACATAAATATTCATAAGTAAACAGTAAATTCAAGATAATGGCTAATCAAATCTCAAGATACCAAACACAGCATTAATATCAAGTCTTTGGACAGCAATATTAACAATAAGCAGTTCTATTGTTGTAGTAATCAAACATTGACAATAAATTATGTCAAACAATTAATTAATCTTTGGACTAACTTATTGCTCACATAAAATACCTTATAATTGCCACACATTTATCACCACAGATGTCGTTGAAATTCTGTTAAATATTAACTTACCTTTTGGTCAATTAAGAAACGCATGAATCACAAAAACATATAATCATCTTGATATTTCAAATAAACTAATCTACACAAAAGAGGTCACTTTGGCGGCATTTTGTTTCAACTGATCTATTTAAAATATTAGACATCCTTAATTAAAACTCAAAGCCAAAATTTGAATTTATTTGTTTCGAAATATTTCTTTTAATTTCATCTTTCAATCAAATTAAAAGATACTAGTATATATATGTATATATAGTTATCCCAAAATAACATACAGTGATGTTGGCAAATATAATAATAGTTGAATAAATCATAAACCATAAACAACTTCACATAAGACTTCAAATTTAAACTAAAATAATTTGAATAAAGGTAAACATCATCTTAAGATATCAGACACTACATTAATATTTCATCTTTGGACAAAATATTAACTTGTAAGTGATATCTTGATGTAGTAATCAAACATTGACAATAAGAACATGTCAAATAATAAATCTTCCTTTGGGCCGATTTATTACTCACATGTAAAACCGAATAATTGTCACATGTTTATCACCATAGTTGCCAATGTAACATTATTAACCTTCATTTGGGCCGATCAATATCAACATAACTTAAGTTACATACACACAAACTTTTATATTTTAAAACAAAATAATTTATACAAAAAAAATCACTTTGGTGACTTATTGCTTCAATTAATTTATTTTAAAATATATATAAACATACAAATATTCAAATTTAAAATTTCCCCAATAGTCAAATGTCAAAACTATTTTTTTATTACTTTATAGACTCCAAAATATCCCAAAATAAGGTTGTCTTAATAATGTAATAAAAAAACCAAAAACCTTAATTTTTGACTTTCTTTTTTTTTTCTTTTTTTTTGTTCCAAAACCATATGTATCAAAACCAAACAAAAATAATGTAGTGGTTCAAAACCAAATAATTAACAAACACATGTATTCATAACTTTGACATGGATAAAAACATCAAAGCAATTCACGCATATACATGTATTCATAATCAAATTGAAAAACTTACTCTGAATTTACCATGTAAATCCAAAGTTGTATTTATGATTAAACAAATATTCACATGAATACTTGAAAAATATTTTGAAGCCAATAAATTTCAAAAAAACAAAATCATAATAGTTGGCATATCCCACAATTCATACAATAAATCATATCATCATAGTTTAACTAAATATTTGGAACCATAAGATGCCAAAATCTAATATTATAGAACCAAACTTAAAACCAAAATATTTAAATATATATATAGTTGACATGAATTTACACCGAAACACCCATAAAATTAAATATATAACCATAACAAAAAAAACAACTTCAACGATATCCATCAAAACTTAATTTTACCAATTAAACTATAAAAGATATCTTATTGAATAATGGTTATAAACACCTATTCACACAAACTATAATCATGCATTAATCCTCAAAATCATTGATATGCATATAATATATATACACACATAATATATACACAATTATAATAATATAAAATTAATACTGGCTTGGCTTACATATTTCATGTAAACTCAAATTTATATTCATAACTAAATAAATTATCATAGAACTTTTTTTTACACGCACACATACTTAAAAAAAATCCATAACCATTAAATATAAAAAGAATCTTAAATTATATAAAAGTTTTATATGTGCAACTACTTATGAAAATTCATAGCCACAATATTTAAAAAAAATCTCAAATATTTTAATTTTAGTCGAGTTCCATAAGGACTAAAACTTATATAAAATAATTATAGCAAAAACCAAAAGTAATCATTCGTATATCTGAATTCAATAGTGAATATAATTCATCATGAATAAAGACAAAAGATGATAATTCCATATATATTCAACCACAAACAAAACATTTAAAACAAATAGTGCGAAAAAAAATCTTAGCAACATTTATTTATTCGATTATCAAGTGAATTAATTTTCAAAATCAATTATACAACCCAATTGGAACTCTTCAATTGCAAAAAGTTGTAAGTATGTAACTTTAATTTAATAATGACTTTAACCAAAATTTATAAAATAATTGATTGTAAATAAATAAATAAACGTTCATCTTTCGAATAGCATATGCAAATATTAAAATAGATTATATTTATAAAACCATAAAACTTTATTTAAAGAATCAAAACCCAAAAAATTATCAAGAATCTCAAAGATTCAACATAATATATAATTAAAATATCAAATCCATAATATTAAAAAGAACGAATCAATCCAAACTTAATAAAGAATCAGTTCATTTTCAATAATTCAACATGACTATCAAATCCATAATATTAAAAAGAACGAATCAATCCAAACTTAATAAAGAATCAGTTCATTTTCAATAATTCAACATGACAAAGTTCAGATGCCACTTGTTAGAATTGTAAAATAAATCTAAAATAAAACTTAACAAACCAGGATATATCATGTCAAATCATCAAGAATAAATAAAGAACAAAACTAGATGCGGAAGCGTACCTGACTCCATGAATTCCTTGAAGTTTTACTAGATTTTGAGGATTTGATCTTCCAAATTAGCACACAAGAAATTCAGAGAGTATCTGCTCTCTCTTCCCTAATGATGAGATATTAGAAAAGATATCTTCTGTATAATTTGGGGACCATAACCCTAATATTTATAACATTGACATATTAGTTCTAATCAATTTCTAATTAGTCCATCATTAATCAGAATTTGATTAGAATTCAATTACTAGAGTATCTACACATACTTGACCCATACTTTATTTAATAATAAAGCTCAATAAAATTTTAACCAAATTAATTCACTTTTAATTTGGGATAACCTATCATTATAGTAAATAATAACATGTAATTACCCTTATTATATATGCGATGTCCATATTTTCCAACAGAAATATGACCTCTAATCTTATCCCAAAGGCTAGCAAACACCCGCTTCCGATTTCGTACCTTTCTAGACTATCTGCATAAGGAACCCCCAGGATACGACCCACATCCACTCGATTACTCCCATCTACGTTATATTTGATTTTAAACTTTATTTTATTGTTATTTATATGTTATTTATTAGTTTGTGTAAATTTCAACCGAAGTTAAATTCTAACTTTAATGGTTAAAGCATAGTTTGTCATCAAAAGTCATATGTTTGAATATTGTAGAAAGCGAAACTCTATATATTTTGTATCAAATGCAGAATTAGATATCTTAATCTGCTATCTAAATAAAAAATGTGGATTAAGATATTCAATGGATAATGAATTTAATTCAAAATTGGATTTGAATATTAAAATACAAATAATTTTTGAATTCAGATTCTTAAGTAGATTTATGAATTCGAATAAATCCAAAATTTGCAAACATTTGACTTGTAGTCATCCCCAATCTTAGTATTTTACATGAGTTAACTTTACACTAACTTAGACATATTCATAGTTAAATTGCTCGTCCAAGCATAAATACCCACCCAAATTTTGAGAAAGTTAAACAAAAATATTAGGTTTAAAAAAGGGATTTGGATAAATAAATTAAGCCCAATTATGAGTTGAGATTAAATTTGAAAATTTAATACTTGAGTTTAACCTTTTTTTTTTTTTAATTTGTAAGGTTTTATATTATGTTTTTTTTTTTGAAATAAAAGGCTGATATTTATTCATCACACGGCTCAAGGTGGTAGAAAGATTACAGCTAAAAAAACAACGAAAAGACCATTCAGCAGTAGACCAAACGGCCAAAATAATAAAATCCGCCCCTAGAAAAGTAAAACCATAAATGTAAAGAAAACAAAACCCCCTAAACCAAGAAAATGAATCAGATAGCCAGCAAAATATCAGCCAAACAGCTTCCTTAACCACAAAAAAGATGATAAAAAAACAAAAGGAAACCCAAAAGCTTTGAGTCCAACCATGGAGATTCAAAGAACCTTCTCTATTTTCAAAGCAATCTACAGCAAACTTTGTTGTCTCTGTGCCCAAACTCTCTAATCTTTCTCCCCCAACATTTTGACATAATTTGGGACTTCATCAACCCAAAATCCAAAGCGTTGTCTTCTCCTACCTTCCATCGCCAAGGTATAGGCCACACCATTAACCAAACGGGGAACAAAGAGGTAACATATTTCTTCAAAACATTTTTCCAGATGATGAATGTAATGAATAACAAGTCTGATAATCGATCTGTCTTCTTCTTTTACCTTGAGTTTGTTAATAACCGTTAAGGAATCTCCTTCCACCAACAAACAATGAAAACCCATGTTAATCGCAAAAAGCAACGCTCTTTCACACGCCCTCGCTTCAGCCACGAACGCATCAACTACATCATTAAACAGATCAGTTTCTGCTCCTACATATTCCTCTTTATAATCTCTGGCTATTACCGTAGATGTAGAAGTTCTTGAGTCACTTTGAAATGTTGCATCAAAATTTATTTTAATGACACCCAAATCTACTGGACTCCAAAGTGGTTCTGATAATGATCTGTAAAAAACTCCCATCTTTTTTTGACATTGGCTTAACTCTTGACTATATCCAAGAATAAAGCCAAGAAAATCCTGCAGAGAAAATTTAATACCTTCATGGATTAGCTTATTTCTTTTGTACCACAAAGCCCATATAGAGATAGCAATAAGATATTTGCTTTGTTCATCTACTATACAAAAAGTAATAACAAAAAGATTTTTGTAGCTCAAACTACTATCAATAGGAGCAGTTTGAATTTGAAAGGACGTATATACTCTTTGAAGGACTTCGCAGGACCATAAAATGTGATCCGTGTCTTTTAGTGGCTTCTTGCAAAAGAGGACAAGAAACATCAACCCTCAGAGTTCTATGTGACAAATTACTGTAGTGGGGTAGAAATTTGTTAAGTAATTTCCATAAGTGTATTTTAATTTTTTCAAGAATGTGCATAGGCCAAAAAAACTTGTAAAAGTCCTTGTAAATCTCAAAATTAGGCGTGATGTAACTATTACTCTGTAGATAATCTGTAACTAGGACCCGATACTCACTTCTTATAGAGTATTCCCCAGAACCCTCATATTTTTAAACCAGCATATCCTCCGACCTAGAATCAGTAAGCGGGATGGAAAGAATATGATTTGCCTACTCAACATCAACAATATTAAGAATCAGCTCCTTGTTCCAAGTATTAGTATCTTCCTCAATCAGTTGGTTAACAGTCGTCCAATTAAGAGATATGTGTTGAACAGAAACTCGATTTTTCTCAATTCCAGGTAGCCAAGGGTCGTTCCATATATTAACGCAAGAACCATTACCAATTCGCTATAGAATTTCGTTGGCAATTAGATCCCGAGCACTACAAATGCTCCTCCAAGTAAACGAAGGGTAAGAGCATATCTTAGCTAATAAATATTTGATTTAGGAAAGTAACGAGCTTTAAGAACTTTGGCTAAAAGACAACTAGGCTGGGTTAAAAGACGCCACACCTGTTTCGCTAATAATGCTTTATTAAACAAATACAAATTTTTGAAACCCAGCCCACCAACACTTTTTGGTTTACATAATGCGTCCCAGTTGCTCTGATGGATGCCCTTATTCGACTTATTATTAAACCACCAGAACTTGTTCATTATGCCTTAAAGTTTACGACATAAAATTTTCGGTAAAACGAAACATTGCATAACATAAACCAGAATTGACTATAAAATCGATTTAACAAAAACTTCATTTCCCCCATACATAAGTAGTGTAAACTCCACCCTGTGATATGTCTCCTAAACTGATCTAGAAAGCTTGCAAAAGCCCAATTTTTCCTTCGACCAACAATCATAGGTAACCCCAAATACTTCTTAGGGTTCAAAGCTACCCTTACGCCTAAAATATTAGTTATGGTATCCTTAACATTTGTAACAATGTTAGCCTCAAAATAGATTAAAAACTTTTCGAAATTCACTCTCTAACCCGATATCTCCTCATACTTCTTGATAATCTCTCAAACCACATTTGCTCCCTCTATAGAAGCATCACCGAACAAGATACAATCATCCGCAAAGAATAAGTGATTGATAGAAAATATTTCCCCTCTAATAACAACTCCCTTCATTAGACCGTTTTGCTTAGCTTCAATAATAAGAATAGAGAAACTTTCTATACAAATTAGAAAAAAGTAAGGGCCAAGAGGATCGCCTTGCCTTATCCCTCTAGATGGTGAGAACCACTCGCTATTCAAACCATTACTGCTCACCGAATAAGAAACAGAACAAACACACCTCATGATAAAAATAATCCAATCCACATGAAATCCCAAATGAGTCATCATACCGGCCAAAAAATCTCATTTAACCCCATCATACGCTTTACTTAGATCGAGTTTAAGCACAAAATTCATCTTCTTTCCTTTCTTTTTTATCTTCAAAAAATGGAAGACCTCATAAGCGATTATCACATTATTCGATATAAGTCTTTCTGGGATAAAAGGCCATTGGGCTTCATTGATGCAGCATCCCAAAATAGAACTCATACGATTCACCTAGACTTTCGTGATAATTTTGTAAAGTACATTGCAAAAACTTATGGGCTTAAAATGTGAAAGATTCTTTGGTTTATCAATTTTAAGGATCAAAACAATGCGTGTACAATATTTTGAAATATTAGATCCGAAAATATGCCAGTACCTTTAGAAAAAGATTGTTGAAAAACTATCAATCCCAGAAGCTTTCAACGGTGCCATTGTTTTAACTATGTAGGTAATATCCTCCTCCGTAAATTGTTGAAGAAGAAAATTGTTCATATCATCATTTACCTTTTTCTCCACTAATCCAAAAACATGCTCATCAGAACCCAAATCTGAAGCCGAAAACAGCTTACCAAAGAAATCTGAAGCAAACTTCAGCATTTCCTCATTTGTGGAAATTCTTTCACCATTCTCTCTTTCTAACTCTTTGATTTGGCTACAGATATGACGTTGAACAGCTATTTTATGAAAATAGCTGGTATTTCGATCACCATTCTTCAGCCAATTGACACGAACACGTTGTTCCCAATAGATTTCTTCCCGATAAGCCTCTAAATTCATGCCCAATTGAATATCTATGATTTTAACCAAAATCTCAACTGTTGGATCCAGATTATAAAAGAAGTTAAGCCTCTCTTCAAGATTCACATGGTTTTTCTTATTTTCTCTAACTCTGAATCTACTCCACTTTTGAAGCTGTTGACCCAATTTTCCAAGTTTATTCGGGACACTTCCGGAAATGTCGTTCTAATTTCTTCTTATCTCATCCTCAAAAGAACCATTTAAACACCATTTAGCCTCAAATCGGAAGGAACTTTCTTCAAAATACGAAAAATCCATTTGCTTTCCCACGGTATCCAAAAGAATAAGATAGTGATCTGAGAAGAAATCATTCAAGTTATCTAGTTGATAGCTAGGACAAAGATTAACCCAATTCAAAGTTGCAACTCCCCGATCTAGCCTCTCCCGTATATTAGTTGATAAAAACCTTCCTCGCTCCCATGTAAACCATTTACCAATGTACCCGAGATCATTGAAATCGCATTCATCCAAAACCGTTCGAAAGTCATCCATTTGGCGTTCAACTCTTAGACGACTACCCTTTTTCTCAAACGAGTGCGCAATTTTGTTAAAATCACCCAAGACAACCAAAGGGAATATTTGTTCCTGCCCCAACCTTCTAAGCAAATCCCATGACTCACTTCTACTCCTTTCTTCCGGATTCCCATAAAATCCCGTAAAACACCAAACAGCATCACATTCCTTATTGTGGACCTCAACATCAATATGAAAAGAGGAAAAACTTTTAAACTAAATCAAAAAATTTCCTTTCCAACCCAAAGAAAGACCTCTTTTAGACCCCACTGACCCAACATCGATTCCATTTTCAAAGTCGCATTTCATTCTCACTTTTTCTATCTTCTTCGCACTTAATTTTGTTTCCATAAGAAATAAAATATGGGGATTGATGGCACTCAATTTGTTCTTGAGCCTCTTAACAGTTTGTGATCTCCTCAAGCCACTAACATTCCAGCTAAGGACTTTCATTGCATTCGGCTGCTCTGTTCCCCAAAGCTAGCTGTTAAATCAAAATGACCTGTTTCCACGATATTCTCCACAAAAGTTAATGATCCCTCCACTTTCCTTTGTCTTTTCTTGTCTTCCACATGAAATAACGAATCATTTTCTTCCTCTAACTTTAAATCCGTAGGCCCATTATCAACATCATTGCCATTTAATACTCTACTACCCAGATTACGCCAATTAACGAATCCTTTATTTGAAATCAATTGATTGGATTTCAACGGGATTAAATTAGGATTAGAAGATTGATCCCTTGAATCCCCCCTGAAATTACTCCCAAAATCTTTCACCCATTTACTACTCTGAAATTTTCTTTCCATATTTTCACTGCTCCACTGCGATCCATCAGCCTGACAGAGCCACCTACTCGTTACCGTGCTTCTTTGCCGCTTCACTGCACGCAGTAATAAATCCCAGCCAAAGACAATATTAGTCGATTCAATTCGAAGTCAAAAGGGCAATAACTCTCACCGTGGCCCACTTTATCGCAAATAAAACAAAATAAACTTCTCATATTGAAAATAAGCATAAACAGTTATGTCATTCCCAATCTGAATCTTTTTTCTTTCGTTTCAACAGAGTAGAAACATCTAAATGAACATGAATACGCATAAACTTCTAGAAACCAAAATTTAGAATAGCAAAATTGTATTTTAAAAATTTCCCCAAAAAATCACCAAATTATTTTACCATGGTTTCAAACATCAATCCTGGAGGCAAATAATGAACTCGGGCCCAAAATTCAATAAAGTTTAATAAAATGGATGACGGATTCTCTCCTTTTTGGACTGATTATAAAATAAGCAAATGGTTATTAAAAAAACCCGGGTGTTCCCGAAAGAACCCTTTGCACATCAACCTCATGGAAAAATTGAAAAAGATACCTTTTGTCTCCAAGATCTATAATACTTATTCCTCCTATTGAATGCCACAAATCAGCTATTATGTTACGTAAAGAAAGGAAATTGACAACACAATTAGTGAGACAACGACCAACCAAACAGAATTGATAGTTTCGGTCCACTATCGCAACATCCTCTTGGAACGCCTCATCTTCTTCATCCAACAGTTTCAGATTGCCTAATTCATTCTCTATATCAAAACACACTTAAGGAGAAATCGACAAATAGAAGGATAAAAATAGAAAGATACGTTTGACAAAGAGAAGAAAAGAAAAAGAAAAAGTGGGAGAGGCGTGTCAAAAGACAAACAAAGAAAAACGTGTCAAAAGAAAGACAAAATGGAATAATTATTATAAAACCAATTTAAGATTTGACAAAATGTATGTTGAGTGAAAAGAAATTCTTATATTATGTTATTTTTATATAATAAAAATTAAATCTATAATTGTATAGAATATTATTATGATATAAACATTAAAAAATGATAAAATAACTATATATAAAATATTAATAAACAAAAATATAAAATTATTAAACATTAAATTAAAAAAATAATATAAATATATTTTTTAAATTTCAAAAAAAATACAGACAAGTCTATAATGAACTTAGTTATTTACAAATATAAATAAATTTGAGCAAAATTTTAAAATAATATTTTGAATCAAACTCAAAATAAATATAATATGTATTAATATTATGACTACTAAATTCAACTCTGAGCAAATACTATAGTACCAATATCACCATCTGCAGGAACACAATTGCAATTGAGATATATAAACACATTGTGATGAACTTCTGGAAACCATACCACAAGTTAATTGTTAGGGCTAAGTACTAGGATAGAGTAAGAGAGACTAGGTTTGAGTAAACCGCAATTAGACACAACAAAGCCCTAACCCAAATCCCTAACATAACAATTACAATGGATCTTTCTTCCTTTTAGACCAAAAATCCTCTAAATTTTTCAACAGATTGACACAAAAATCCATTACACAATATGAACTTAAATTAGCACGCTTTCATTTCAGGTTTATCATTAATATTGTTTGCTTTCCATTTCCAATATTATTACTGAACCAAAAGCAAATTTACAAGATAGCGGTTTATAAAGCTGACAAATTGAGAATGTGTTATGCGCCTTGGCGTAAGATCTAGTCACAGATCTAGAGGAGAAAGAATTCTTGCTTCGACCTATAGTTACTCAAAAAGGCAGATTTGTCCTTGACTGAACCACCTCTTAAAATAACGTTTCTTTTGATAGAATAATTGCTTACCTCTTTATTTCATATTGGCAGCCTTTTATAGAATGTTAATAACAAATGAAAGAGTCCTAATTGACATAAAATAGAATTTTTAACTTAGAGTTTATGAAGAAACAAAAACCTAAAATAGTAAAACTAAAACTCTTAATAAAACCTGATATAATAAATAAATAAATAAAACTAAAAACTCCTATTGCAATTAAAGTGTCTATATCATTACTCCCATTCTCGGAATTGAGCTTGTCCTCATGCTCAAATTCAAAATAAACTTCAGAACTTATCCAAAATCATCTATCTCATCATCATCTTGCTTGCCTTCAACATCTAGTATTTCTATCCAAAATAATCTTTTACATTTGTGTCCCATGGAATAAGACTCGTCACAATTATAACACAGCCCTTTAACCCTTCTTTCCACCATTTCTATCCGTGTCAATCTCTTAATAAATAGTGCAGAAGAACCTATTTTGCCGTTGTTCCCTGTTGGTTCTATTGTTTGTCCCCCTCGCTTTGCAATGTTCTGAGTTGTTGGAATGATTAAATTGCTGTCAGTGTTTTGGAAAGTTGACTAGTTTAGATTGGTTTGAGATAACATCTTGGAAGAAACTTTTTGTTTACGTTCCAAAGCTCGAGCCATATTCATTACAACTCCAAGGTTTCCCGATTGTTGCATCTCAATATCAATTCTAAGTTCCTCTACCAATCCAGTAGTAAAAAAGTTTACTTGTTGTCGAGGTTTAAGATCAGTAGTCCTAACAAGTAGTGATTGAAATTGGCATTAATATTCTTCTACGGTCCTAATTTGTCTCAAGTTTGCAAGTTCCCCCAAGGGGTTATTACTCATTGGTGGCCCAAACCTGATATGACAACACTCTCTGAAGTGTTCCCAATCCAAATTTGCCTCTTCTAAAAGATAGAATGAAGCTAGGTTGACTTTTTCTTCTTCGTTGGTCCGTTGATTGCCAAAAAAAATTTCGCATCTTTTTAACCATCCTAAAAGATCTCCAACCCCATCATAAGTGGGAAATTCCATCTTAAAGTATCATGACACCATGGCCCCACCGTGTTGTGAATCTGAATTTCTTTTCTTGCCTCCATTGTTGCCTTATTCTTCATTATTTTTTTCTGAATTCCCTTTCGTTGTCTTTTGAACCGAAAGAGATAACATCGCCACCTACTCCTCTAATGCTTGTTGCCTTGTAGCCATTTGTTCCATGAATGCCTCCAGCTTGGCTGTCAAAGTTTTTTTAGTCACCCATGACAGCTGGCTCCGATACCAAGCTGTTATGCGCCTTGGCATAAGATCTAGTCACAGGTCTAGAGGAGAAAGAATTCTTGCTTCGACCTATGATTACTCAAAAAGACAAATTCGTCTTTGACTGAACCCCCTCTCAAAATAACGTTTCTTTTGATAGAATAATTGCTTACCTCTTTATTAATAACAAATGAAAGAGTCCTAATTGACATAAAATAGAATTCCTAACTTAAAGTTTATGAAGGAAACAAAAACCTAATATAGTAAAACTAAAACTCTTAGTAAAACCTGATATAATAAATAAATAAATAAAACTAAAAACTCCTATTGCAATTAAAGTGTCCATATCAGAATGTTTATGCATTACAATCAAGGTTTTTACTTTTATTTTCCCTCAATGTAGTGTATATTCATAACTTCGAGAACCTACTACCTGACAATGCCATTGATGCTAGTATTGTCTCCATTTATGACTTTGCGGGAAGAAGACAGGCCCAGATCAAAGGGTCCCAAAGATTCTGTCTGCATCCACATTCCATTGAAAGGAAACATGTCAATAAATATAAATTCTGAAACCAGTAAGCAGTGGCAGCATTCCATATTACTCAGACGGTTGAAAGTGTTCGATACAAATATGAGTTCAACATAAATATTTTCAATTTTCTTTATTTTTTAATAAATTTAGAAGATCCTTAGAAGGCCATATCCCTATAACTATATCCAAATATGTACAGAACACAGAATATGAATTCTTCAAAAAAAAAAAAAAAGGGAGCAACAAAAGCAGCATTTACTGCCATGTAAATCAAGTTCTTAGAAGAGAATAACCCAAAAAAAAAAAAAAAGTTGAAGTACCCATTTAATGCCAGAGAACCCGAGACTGCTTTCATCATTATATACTCGCGAAAAAAGTATCAAGTCTGTGTCTGATTGTTGACAAGCCTGGCCTTGTGATCTAATATTGGCCTGTGAAAATAAATTCTTGAAATGTCTTATGCATGTCATAACTCAAAATAACCGAACTTAAAAGTTTAAATCCTACTTAACAAAATATAAGTGCTTCAAAGAAAAAGGAAAAAAAGATAAAATATCAATTTGTAATCCCACAGATGATCTTAAAGGCCAATTAATACAATTTAATAAGAACTGCCTGAACGAAATGTTAATCCTTTCTATGAAAGTATAACAAAAATCCCGAATTGGTCAATGTTGTTTGAATGCCATAAGTGCTTTGTGGGAGTATTCTTTATAACCTTCAACTTTTGTCTACCAACGACAATTGAAAATGTAAGCCAAGTTCTAAGGTTTAGAAAACTAAAGAACTTGTTGTGGGTGGAAAAATTATCTTTTCATTCAACTCTAAAATACATGTCTATACAAGTTACCTCATAACATAAAAGGAAGTAAATTAAAACAACCTATAACTTGCTTAATACACTACATTCTTTAACAGAAAACTTAACTAGTTTACCATTGAGATCAAAAAGTGCTTTTAAGTGAAAAAGAATTTTTAAAAAGTGCTTTTTAAAAATTTTGATTCTATTTACCATTGCTATTAAAAAGTGCTTGTTTACCAAACTTTTTAGTTTGAAATCAAAGTTTGGGTTAAAAAATGCTTTTTGATAAACAAAACCTTAATAGCTTTTAGCAACAAAATAGAATACGAAACAGTTCTAGAATTGTAATAACAGAAGGTGGCGACTATAATAAAACTTTAGCAAACCTCTGTCAGATTGGGGTTTTTGAATGACTTAGAACTGGTGTCCTGATTGCCTGCATGAAAATAAGCACTTCCACCGGTAGCTATAGGACTTTTGCCTAAAGAAGAAAATTTTTGAAATGGAAATGCATGGCATGTATCATCAGCATCTAAAATTGAGGAATGTGAGTCCTGAAGTGGCGGCCTTAGACTTCTGGAGGGATTCATTTGACCAGCAATGAAAGCATCAAAGGAATCAGAGATTAATTGAGATGATTGCAAGCCTGAAGAGATCCCATTTGATTTTTTATCACAATTCCCAAACCTGCCCTGCAATGATGCTTCTGACAGCAGACCTCCTATGCTAATGTTAGTTAGACTGTCGGCCCACATTGCCAATGATTGTTCAATGCTACCATCCATTGTCACTTCATTTTCCTAACAGATGGAAAACAAAAGTTTCAGAAAGGTAGATTATTTGACATGAAACTCATTGCAAGCTAGCGCTCTTTTGGACTAAAGGTTTTAGTTTTGTTCCCAGTTCACCATAATCAAATAGCTCCTATAATGTGATCCCAAAGCCTTACCTCATAAGCCAGTAAATTTGTCATCACCAAAATAAAGGGATAAATATAATTAGAAAAATTCAAAGAACGCTCTAATATATTGCCATGCCTATGTCTTTATTGTAAGGGCAAACTATATTCAATGTCAATTTCAAAAAATTACAAAACAATCACCAAGCTATTCAAAAGTTTTCATCTAAGTCACTAGGTTGTAAAAATCGTTGTTGTATGACCTTTGTTCGCAATGCTTACACCAATCGAAAGTTCTCATTTCCTTTTCTTCTACAATTCAATTTTTTTTTTCATGAATCAGCTTTGAAAGTCATGAATCAATGAATCAAAATTTAAGCAACATCTTTTTCCAATATCCACCACTAACATTAGATCAACTTGAATCTAATATATGTTCTTCTACTCGTCGATGGATACTAATCCATCAAACCAATTGTTGAATCTTGCTTAGAGCTCACTAGCCGAATTTTTTGGAAAAATAAAAACTTAACTCAATGACTTAAATAAAAACTTCCAAATAATTTAATGACTTAAATGAAAACTTCTGAATAATTCAATGATCATTTTGTAACTTTTTGAAGTTGAATAATTAAAATGTAAACTTATTAATAATTTAATGACCTAGGTGTAGTTTACCCTTATTGCAACTTGTAACCATTTTAGATGCTTAATTCAGGTTACTCACAATACAGTTTTTTTTCTAACACACAAGCACAGAGAGAGAAAGGCATTAATCTCTAGTTGAGCTAATAAGCAGAAAACTGGCCACAGACACTGTACCATAGAACCAACTCCTCCATTAGACGCCTTCTCTGAAACAGCTACATTTGTTTCTGCACTCGTAATGATTGGTTTTCCAGACCCTTCACCAGTTACCTCAGCTTTTTCACCATTTACATATGCATTCTGCATGTAAGTATGGCAACTTTTCTGTACATCTTCAAGTTTGGAGGAGGCTTTGAAGGGAGCTGATACAGAAGGCTGTCCCAAGGTTTTTGTTTCAAGATTAGAGTCAGACATCCATCCATACCTTCAAAGCAGAAGTCAGTTACAATATACCAATGAACTTCTAGGAGCCCATAAACATAATGTATAAAACGTGAAACCAAAAATAAAGAATAATAATTAGACCTTAAACGAAACACAGCTGGGCTTCCAATTGCTGCATAAATATCGCTGGCACTGATGCAAATGTCATTTCTCGTCCATCTGTAACCGGTCAGACATTCTGCTACATATGGGAAAAGCATGGGCTCCCCAACAGCGATGCTTGAACTGCCCCACTTGCTACCAAGGTGCTTAAGTACAGAGGATATCTTCTTTCTAGCACTTAAAGTCAGTTCCAAATAAGGATGAAAGCCATCCTAGATGAAAGAATAGTTAACCCTCAGCATAGTTGTATCTTTAAAAAAATGGCTTGAAGTGTTTTTGTTTGACAGTTTTACCTTTTCTAAACCTAGACGAGTGCTTTCATCTATCGGAAAGAGCTGCAACTTAATCTTAGTGGAAGGATGAAGTCTTTCTTCTGTATTCAAGTAAAGTGCAGGTATTGTAATTCCTTCCACAATTCTGGTTTTTGTAGTTTTAGACCTTGAAGATGGTGCTTCACCTGAACCACTAGGTAATGAATGCTCATCCTTTTCTGTTTTTCCTAAATTAGAAGATAAAAAACTTATAGTTAAAAGCACAATTCAAGTACTCCAATTTATGAAAGAAATCAACATTTATACTTAAAAAGATAAATTTCTTAGTAAGGCAACAAGTCCAGCGTCCTGCCTGTTGCTCCCTGAAGCTGCTGCTCAACTCTTGTCTTTCTAGATCTATCGACTCCCTTACAACCTTCGTGCACATTGATTTCTGAATGTGGTTCTAACGCTTTTATCCTTCTCTTTCTATTAGTTCCCATGTGATAAAAGTTTTCCTATCAACCAAACCAACCATTAACAACATTAAACTGAAAGTGCTTTACCAAAAATATCCACCAACATTAAACACAAAACAAAACAAAACAAAAAAAATAAAAATTCTTCTGAAACTCCATTTCTAACTTTAAACACGGAGTAGTTTTAAGCCTTTCGGTTTCATTGGAATATTTAGGGTTCAGCATTTTAGAACTAACAACTGAAGCAAAAATGTTCCTTAGATTAAAAAGAAAAAAGAAAAAAAAAACTATATTCATGAACTGCATACTCAAGCAATGCCAAAGAGGATTCGATTAAATAGCCGGCGGTTCAAACCCTAATTCTCAAATTAGGGATACAAGAAAATATATATTAAAGCATAACGGACTTTATACATTAACTGGAAAATAAATAAGGTCCTGACTAAAGCATCAAATTGAAATCACAAATCATCTGAAAATTTTTAGTCAGTACCATAAGGATTGATCTTTAGCAACATATGTTGAAATTAAAAGAAAATATCAGGAATTAAAGTTGAACAATTTACAAATAAATCTAACTAAAATTCTCAATTCTATAAATAAAAAATAAAAAAGAGTTTTAGTTTAACCTGAATAGAATCAGAGCAGCGCAAATTTGAAAAGTGGTGAATAGTAGTGGCGGGAATTTGAGGATCTCGAAGAAAAGGTTTTCAAGGGCGTATTTGTTTCTGCAAATAGTTAAAAATGGACTTTCAAATTCAAAGGTAAATGCCGCCAAGTAAGTTTATATTTGGCTTAAACCAAAGAACGCCCCCAAACTATAACATTTTTCCCACTTAAGTACTTAAACATTTTTTTTATCATTTTAGGTATCTAGTCTCTTTTTTTTTCATATTGGTACTTGTATTAGTCAACTGTTAGTTGACCGTTAATTAATTATGTTCACTGATGATATGGTCCAATTACATAAGGACATGTAGCAAACAAAACCACATAAGCAATATCATATCATTATTTATATAAAATAATTCCAAAAAACAAAATAATTTATGTAATTGAAATTAAAATTAGAATATATAAAATTTAAAAAATAAATTTATGAATGTTTATAGTATATTAAATATATTTTTCTTCCTTTCTAATTTCCCCCTTTCTTTGTCGGTGTAATTTTGAAGAATGAAATCATTGTAACAAGTCTTTTGTATATCCTGTTCTTGGTAAATCCTTGAAATGGATTCATTTTCTAAATGCTTCCAAAGATGTTAAGTTCTTGCAAATGAAGAATACCTTACCAATTCCTTGCATTTTTGTAGATATCCCCTTGTCTCCGTTACAAATGAAATCAAATATTACGAGTTGGAAAATTAAGCAAGGAATGAAGAATAAAAGAGTTAGTTATTAGCGGTTAGTGCTTTAAGTCAAACGGTGAGTTTTGTTAATTGTTAAAACGGGGCGTAATATTTAGTTAAACGGTGCGTTTGGCTATAACAGAATTGCCACATTGCTCTCTTGTTATTTGTTTCCTTTTAAGTACAGGTTGTATGGGGAAAAACAGTTATGGAAATATTGAAGTAAACCTTCCTGTAACACCCCGTACCCGAGACCATTGCCGGAGTCAGACACGAGGGGTTCGCAGACTTAAATCACTTATTTGCACAGTCTATTTTAAATTTCCAGACGAGCTGGCTAACTGCGTCACTGTCACCTTAAAAATCACATCTCGAGTTCCAAAACTCGAAAACCAGTTCCGTAAATTTTTCCTGAAACTAGACTCATATGTTCATGTACAAATTTTTTTCTAGAATTTTTGGTTGAGCCAATTAGTACAGTTTATTAGCTAAAGTCTCCCTTGTTTCAGGGTTCGACTACACTGACCTTTGCGCATTATGACTTGGATATCTCCCTGTACAGGGCTTCAATACTGATGCCGTTTGTTTCTATAGAAACTAGACTCGAAAGGGAATCTATACATATATGGCATGACTTATAATTATCTTTGGTTAATTTATAATGAATTTCCAAAGTCGGAACAGGGAATCCAGAAACCGTTCTGGCCCTGTCTCACGAAAACTTAAATATCTCTTAACATACTGTTCATATGATCGTTTCGTTACTTTCCTATGAAAATAGATTCATCAAGGTTCGATTACATAATTTACTCACTATTTAATTCCATTCCTACTATTTTTAGTGATTTTTCACATTCACGTCACTGCTGCTATCAGCATCTATTTTTAAGGTAGACTTTACCTATTACATAGTTTCCATGATTCAACTAGCCCTTTTTCATATATAGCACAAAATATGATCATGATTAACCATTCCAATGGCTAATCGTTCCCAAACATTTCCATACCTCTTAATGAACATCATACAAGACGATTATAATATTAAGCTCAAAGTGTATATAAGCCATTTTCGCATGGCTATCCAAATTTATACAAAACCAAAGGGTCCATGACCAACAACAAAAAGGGTAGTCCTATACATGCCATTTCAAAGTTCAACCAAAAGTGTACCAAAAGGGGCTTTGATAGTGTGGGAGACTTCGACTTCAATAATCCCGAGTCCGATAGCTGACGAACCAAAATCTATAAACCAGAGATTCAAAGAACGGAGTAAGCATTTAATGCTTAGTAAGTTTTGAGCAATGGAATTAGGCTCAACTGAAGTATAGCATTCATATAACTAAACGGATAATTTCATATATACATATATTCTCAAAGATCAGTCCTACTTCACATTTCCAACCCTTATATTCATACATAAGGGATCAACTTAACCAAAACCGGAAGCTCCTTAATCGACTGAGCAAATACTATTTAAGAGGAATCAATTAATTCAATGCATGTACAACACATACCTCGTTGTTGAGTTTTTACGAGCGTATTAATTGAAATTATTACAGCAGATCACTCATTCCCAAATCACGTACCTTCGGAATTTAACCGGATATAGCTACTCGCTCAAATGCCTTCGGGACATAGCCCGGTTAGAGTAACTCGCACAATTGCCTTCGGGACTTAACCCGGATTTAGTAACTCGCACAAATGCCTTCGGGACTTGCCCGAAACTAGTCACTAGCGCAGATGCCTTCGGGACTTAGCCCGGTTATCATCCAAATATTCATACACATATCAATAAATCATGACACATCTATATTTCATTTTCATAATTGGAGTTCAAACACACGTCACGTATTAAGCAATCCCATTTTCGGCTCACTAGCCACATACAAACAACATGGTTTAATTTGCTTTATGACACTATCTCTATGCACATACGGCTACCCGTCATACGTATAGACTAATTAACTCAACATATGATTCAAGTAGAATCGTCATATCACCGCATATTTGTTATGCTCATACATCATGACTTAATCAAATCGGTAACTAAGTCTCGTTACTCGAAAACTTACCTCGGATGTTGTCGAACGATTTCGATGGCTATTCGACCACTTTTTCCTTCCCTTTATCGGATTTAGTTCCCCTTTGCTCTTGAGCTTAATTTAACAAATAAATTGATTTAATCATTTGAGCATCGAAAAGAGGAACTCAAGGTACTTAGCCCATATATATACATTAGACATTAAAGTCACATACATGTGAAATCATGCATCAACTCAACATATTAACCCACACTCCCTTTTAACCGATTGTCTAAACCAAGATAAAGGCATCAATATGCTTGCCTCTAACCGAATACATGCAACACTAATCTTCTCATGTGGCCGAGTATGCATGTATATGTTGAGGCCAATTATATACTTAATACCACCCATAAATGGCATACCAATACATCATGTGCAAACATATATATATGTGCAAGAGCCGAATCATAAGGTCGATTATAACCATTTCATATATTTTCATCATATACCCGAATGCACAAATACATTATAATAACTTCCAACTCAAATCATGTTACAAATTTATACTTCACAAGGATAAATCATTAACCAAATATAAACATATATCCGAATTCACATGTATATTTTATTTTTACATGAAGCATAGCCGAATCATTTTAACCATGAGTAACATAACAAGCATAAATCATACTTATGGATATACCATGGCCGATAGCTTCATGAAGTTGCTAAGACCTACCTTTTTCAAATTCTCACACACACTCTATCATCTTCATACCTCACCAACACAACATCAAACATCCACCAAGAAGACAACACCCATGGCCGAGTATCATCTCCCTCACATAGCAAAGATTTAAACCATGGGCTAGTTAGAACTCAAGCTAACAACTAAAAACATGCATGAATCTCATGGCACAACATCAAACTTACCTTAACCTAGATACAAGTATGGCCGAACCTCTTCCTAATCCTCTTCCAAGCCGAACATGAAGCAAGAGCTCCTTCCTTCTTCCTTAGAACTTTCGGCCAAAAGAAATGAAAAAGGATGGACACTTTTTTTTTCTTTGTTTTCATCATATTCCCTTTCATTATTTTATTACCATGCTCCTTATTTTATTTTTCCTAACATACATCACTAACATAACATGTTTGTGACATGTTTCCACCCATAGCATGGCCGGCCACTATGCTTTAATTTGGCTAATTTGACATGCAAGGACAAGCACTTTCCCACATATATTAATAGGCCACTTTAACACTTGCCTAGCATATTTCTAAATTGCCTCACATAGGTCCCTACTAATAAATTTCACATACACTGACCAAATTAAAGTATGGAACTATCACACAAGCATTTACGCACATCATAAACACAGAATATAACCTTTAATTATTTATAAGACTCGGTTTCGTGGTCCCGAAACCACTTTTCAACTAGGGTCAATTTAGGGGTGTCACACTTCCAGAATTCTTCCTCCTAAATTCTTCTCTTCTCTTTCGTGATTCTTCTTTTCTATTTCAATTTTGAGATCGTATCAAAGGTATCAGAGCTTTCACGATGCCTCTAATGGCCGGCAATGGGGTTTCAACATGTTTACAAAAGGAGGTTGGCGGCATGTAGCAAGAAATTTCCAAGATACAAGAGGAGTTGGTTCGTTTAGAGACAAAGATGGAAACTCGATTCCAAGAGTTTAAGGATGAGTTTCGAGGGGATTTACAGACTTTTTTAGGTCAGTATTTTGGGCATCTACCAACTAGACCTTTACATACGGGAAACACGAACAAAGAGAAGGGGTCTTAGGAGCTCTGCTTGGTTTTCCTCCTAAAGAAACAGAGGCACCACATGCTCCAATTGGACTTACTTTGGCTAGTTCGGGTAGGGTGCATCTGAAGAACCAGTCACAGGTGGGAGAAATTTCTGGGAAATCAAGTAGACTTGAATGCCCCAAGTTTGATAGGAGTGATTTTCGGGGCTGGTGGACTAAATTGGAACAATATTTTAAGGCTAGGGGAACGCTAGAGTCTAGTAAGGTTCGCATAGTCATGTTGAATCTGGAGGGCCGAGCATTGGAATGGCACCATTTTTACTCCCAGAGGAACGGTAGTCTTTAGATGTTATCTTGGCCAGCCTATCTGAAGAGTCTCCAAGACCGTTTTGGATTCGGCTAGTCTGGGAATCCTATGAAGGAGCTGGTAAATTTGAAGCAACAAAGTACAGTAGAGCAATATCAGGATATATTTGTTGGGATATTGAACCAATTTGCATTTGCCTGAATCATATGCCCTTAGCATTTTTCTTAGTAATTTGAAAACTGAAATTAGCCACTACCTTGATCTGTTCGAACCTTTGACTTTAATAGAGGCTTTTTAGTTAGCTAGGAAGATTGAGGTGCTCTTATCCTGTTCGGTAAAAAAGTGCACAACACCTGTGGTTAGCTCTCCTAGATCTCTACTCAACCCTTCTGTGATATCAGGTTACTCTTCAACTCCTACAAGGGTTGTTTCAGGTTCACAGTCTGTTAACAGTACACCAACTACCAAATCAAGTTCTCGATCCATTTCACCAGCGTTGATGGCGGAGCAGAAACAGAAGGGGCTATGCTTTTGGTGTGAAGCCAAGTATCAGGTGCGACACAAGTATGTTAGGTCTCAATTATATCAATTTTTGTTGGAATCTCTTTCTGACAGTGAAGTAGAGGAATTCCAAGAATATTCTGACAAACTCGAAGAGAATGGTTCAGAAGAGGAGTCGTCCAAATCTCCAGTCATTTTACTACATGCTCTTACTGTAATATTCCGAATTAGGGCCTAATCGGAATAGTGGTTTCGTTACCACAAATTCGAGATAGAAATAATTTTTTTTATAATTATTTTGAGGTCTATGATATGATTGCATGATTGTGTAAAAATTCCGTGAAGAAATTCTATGCATAAAGTGCTTAATTTGAAATTTGGGACTAAATTGAATAAATTGCAAAACTTGTGTTCTAGAAGTATTTTGCATAAAATTGAATTAGATTATTAATTAGAGGTCCTTAAAGAGTAATTTTAACAATTTCTAAGTCTATGGACAAAAATTGGACATGGATGGAATTTTTGGAAAATTTAGTAGTAAGGGCATTTTGGTTATTTAGGGGTAAAATGAATTAAAATAAAAAATTAAAAGCCAATTTTGCTCATCTTCAACGCCATGGTCGAATATAGCAAGGAGAAACCATGGATAGGGTTTTTCAAGCTTCCAAGCTCGATTGTAAGTTCGTTCTAGCCTCGTTTTTAATGATTTTTACGTTTTTGGAGTCTCGGTAGCTCAATTTAGCTTATGCTAGCAATAATTTAACCTAGGGTTTATATTTGGAAAAATACCCATAGGTGAAATTTGTGTATTTTGGTGTTTTATGATAGAATATGAGGTTTTAAATTATGTTAGACAACTTGTGCTACTCGGTTTTAAGCGTAAACTAGCAAAAGGGCTTAATCGGTAAAAATACCTAATAGTTATAAGTACATGTTAGAGTGAGAATTTGATGTTGCCATAGAAAGGAAAAATGATCAGCATGTCATAAAACATAAGAAAATAGGTTGAAGTTTAATTTACGAGCTTTGGGGCAAAAGTGTAAATATGTGAAAGTTTAGGGGTAAAACTGTAATTTTGCAAAAATATGATTTTTGGGTCAATTTGAATAATGTGAGTCCTAATTAGACTATATTTTAAATGATAGAGCAAGGAAAACTGAAATTCGGACTAAAATGGGAAAAATACCAAGTTGTGGACGAAATGGTAAAAGTAACCATTTTCGCATACGAGGTAAGTTCATATGTAAATGTTGGTAACTTAGTTATTATTTTAAATGTTTTTATGTTATTTAAATGATATGATAATTATTATGAAATATTATACTCGTGATAATTGTTTGATAATATGTCAAATTATGTGATATACTTGGAAAATGTGAAATACTACCGAGTATTGGTATCGACATTCCGTAGGAGATGGTTGAGACACATGATTGGGAAAAAGGTCTCGTTGAACCTTAGGAATAGATTAGGATACAAGTGACATGTCACTAGGATGTTTGGGCATCCGAACTCGTTGAGTTGAGTCCGAGTTCACTTATGGATGCGAATGTCCGAACTCGTTGAGTTGAGTCCGAGTTCGAGAGATGTAACTAGGCATCCGAGCTCGTTGAGTTGAGTCCGAGTTCACTTATGGATACGAACGCCCGAGCTCGTTGAGTTGAGTCCGAGTTCACTTATGGGCGGGTTACATGGTAGCTTGGCTATATATGTAGCACTTATGTGCAAACTTTCCATGTATCCGAATTATATTCCGATATGTTCAACGGGTAAAGTTTTACTCAAATGGATGAATACTCAAGATGAAAGGGACATATTGGTAAGTGTTGTGAAATGAATACTTTGAACAGGTATGTACTTAACCCTCGGGTTGAAAACTCAACATAACAACAATATGATAAGATGGTAAATGAAAATGTGATATGAATGTCTCGGGGATGAGTATGCAAATGATGTTTTATGTTTGCTTATATAGTTGTGTTACTTGCTATTTGCATGTGAACTTACTAAGCATTTATGCTTACTCCCTCCTTTTCATTCCTTGTAGTTTTGACAAGCCAGCTCGGAAATCGGAAACGGTCGGAGGCACGCTCACACTATCCGTATACCATCTTGGCATAATGGCTTGTATATTTTGAGTATGGCATGTATAGCATTATAATCATTTTGTGTATATGGTCTTATGATATGGTTATTGAGTGGTATGGAAATGCTTGGTAATGATTAGCCATTGGAATGGCTAATCATGATCATATTTGGTGTTATGTATGCTAAATTGCTAGCTAATCCATGGAAACCATGAAACAGGTAAAATTTACCATAAAATATATTCAGACAGCAGCAGTGATGTGAGTTTGAAAAATCACTAAAAATAGTAGAGATACAATTAGATGATGAATAATATATGGAATTAAAGAATTATGAGTCTATTTTCATATGGATGGAACAAAACAAGTATATGAGTTATATTTTATGAGATGTTTAAATTTTTGTGAAACAGGGCCAGAGCGATTTCTGGATCCCCTGTTCTGACTTTGGAAATTCACCATAAATTGTTCAAAGATAATTAGAAGTCATTATTTATATGTACAGATTCCTTATTGAGTATAATTTTATTAGAAATAAACGGCATAGTCATTGAAACTCTGTACAGGGAGATATCTGATTCGTAATACACAGAGGTCAGAGCAGTCAAACTCTGAAACAGGGGAGAATTTAACTAATAAACTGTACTAATTTGCTCGACCAAATATTGTATAAAAAAATTATTAAATAGATATATGAGTCTAGTTTCAGGGAAAATTTACAGAATTGTATTCCGAGTTTCGTAACTCGAGATATGAATTTTTAAGCGACTATGACGCAGATTGTTAGCTTGACTGAAAATTTTAAAAATAAATTGTTTGAGCTGTTTAAGTAATGAATTAAGTCTATTAACACCTCGTGTTCGACTCCGACGATGGTCTCGGGTACGGGGCGTTACACTTACTGGGTTACAAGAGCATAACACCATGAGGGTGGCTACTCGGGTAGGTTCCAGTTAGGCTATCATTTTGGTAGACTCCGGTAGCACACATAATTTCATTGATGCCAAGTTGGTCAGTAAGCTATCATTACCAGTGATTAACCAAGGGCAACTAAGAGTTTCAGTAGCAAATGGTAGTTGTCTGTTCACTAAGGGAATGTGAAAGGGAGTTTCATGGGAAGTTCAAGACTATCATTTTGAAACAGACTTTATGGTCTTGCCTTTGAAAGTGTGTGACATAGTATTGGGGGTTCAATGGTTGTTGGCATTGGGTGATACTGTTTGGAACTTTAGTTCTTTAACCATGCAATTTATAGTTAAGGGACAACCCTGTATCATTGGTATTGTGCCTGGTTCGCTAGTATCAGAGAATGATGGCTCAAATTCAAGATGCTTTGTAACTGCAGGACAAGCCTTGGGACCTTATAAAGTAGTAATTGAGTTCACCTGAGCAAGTGTCACTTTTGGCTTTGAGAGCTAATGGTTCGGAAGAATAGCTGCAAATGTTACTGATAGATTTTGATGATATTTTTCAAGTTCCAAAATAATTACCCCCATCTAGGCTACATGACCATAAAATTCCTCTGAAGGATGAATAAGTTGTCATTAAAATACGACCTTATAGATATCCAGCTATTCAAAAGAATAAGATGGAAAAATTGATTCGGGAAATGCTCCAAGCTGGGATAATTAGAGATAGTAACAGCTCGTTTGCTTCTCATATAGTAGTGGTCAAGAAGAAAGATGGAAGCTGGAGGTTATGTGTCGATTATAGGCAATTAAACCAGGACATAATTGAGGATAAGTTTTCCATTCCCATAATTGAAGAGTTGTTGGACGAGCTTGGTGAAGCTAGAGTATTTTCTAAACTGGATTTGAGGTCTCGGTATCATCAAATCTGGATGTGGGAACCCGATGTGCATAAGACAACGTTTCGGACTCATGAGGGGCACTATGAGTTTCTTGTAATGCCCTTTGGCCTCACTAATGCTCCCTCTAGTTTTCAAGATCTTATGAACTCTGTATTCAAGCCATTGCTGAGGAAGTTTGTACTAGTGTTCTTTGATGACATCCTGGTGTATTCAAGGTCCTGGTCCGAGCATCTGCAACATCTGAGGGAATTTCTTCTCATCTTAAGGAAACAATAGTTGTATGCTAAAAAAACTAAATGTTGTTTTAGCACCTCTCAAATTGAGTATTTGGGGCATGTGTTACACGCGGGAATGATTTCTATGGACAAAACCAAAATCGAATGCATCTCTTTATGGCCAACTCCTAGCTCAGTGAAGGAGTTGAGAAGCTTCTTAGGGCTTTCCGGATATTACAGGAGATTTATAAAAGATTGTGGTGTGATGGAAAAACCTCTTACAGATTTATTAAAGAAAAATGGTTGGAGTTGGTCCGATCAAGCAGCAGTGACCTTTTAAGAATTAAAAGGGACTTTATGTGCAGCACCTGTCCTAGTGTTACCTAACTTCCAGCTCAAATTCACCGTGGATACAAATGCAAGTGGAATTGGAATTGGAGCAGTGTTGCAACAGTAGGGGAGACCAGTGGCCTTCTTTAGCAAAGCTTTAGGGGTGAGACATCAGGCTCAATTAATTTATGAGAAGGAGATGCTTGTGATCCTACTAGCTGTTCGCAAGTGGCATACTTACTTGGTGGGGCGGCATTTCAAAATTTTCACTGACCACCAGAGTCTGAGATTCTTATCTGATCAAGTGGCTATTACTCTGTTCCAGCAGTGTTGGGAAGCTAAAATGCTCGGCTATGATTTTGAAGTCGTTTATCGAAGAGGAATTAACAATAGGGTGGCTGATGCCCTTTCTCGACAACCTTAATTGGAGCAATGCAGTACTTTTAATTATTAGCTAGTTCAGTCATTTCAGGCCTTTTAGAGCAAGTGCAACAGTCTTATACAGCAGATGATAAGTTGAAAAACATCATACAAAATATACAACAGCAGCAGAATCAAAATCCGAAGTATTTATGGGACGATCGATTTCTGCGAAGGAAAGGGAAAATTGTGGTGGGAAAAATCTTGCAGCTGAGACAGGAACTATTTCATCATTTTCATGCAAGTGCAATTGGAGGGCATTCAAGCGTGCATGCTACCAAGAAAAGATTATCTAGTTTGCTATATTGGAAGGGACTAACTACTGATGTAAAAAAATGGATAAGGGAGTGTTTAATTTGTCAGAAATGCAAAGGAAAGATTGTAGCATCCCCAGAACTTCTTCAGCCCTTACCAGTACCTGAGAGAGTTTGGTTTGTGATTAGTTTGGATTTTATAAAAGGTTTGCCAAATTCAAACAGGAAAAACTCTATACTTGTGGTGGTGGATCATTTGATCAAATACGTTCATTTTCTGGCCCTTTCTCATCCATTTACAGCTAAAGATGTGGCATAAGAGTTCTTGAACCATGTTTACAAGCTCCATGGTATGCCTGATGCAATTATATCAGACAGAGATAGAATTTTTGTCAGTAATTTTTGGCATGAGTTATTTAGACAAGTTGGCACCAGACTTCTATTATCCATAGCTTATCACCTCCAAACGGAAGGCCAAGGAGATATTGAATCGATGCCTTGAGAATTTTTTAAGGTGCATGATTGGTGAAACACCTGGAAAGTGGTTCCATTGGTTACCTCTTGCCGAGTGGCGGTATAACCCGTCTTTTTATTCTTCAATCCAACTCACCCCATATGAAGCCTTGTATGGGCAGTCTCTGCCCTAACACATGCCCTACTTGGCTAGAGCTTCATCGGTGGCAGTGGTAGACAGAATTTGCAAGCCAAGGAAGTAGTAAGGAAACCATTGCAATTCCATTTGAAAATAGCTAAAACTCGTATGAAACAATTTACTGACAAACACCATTAGAAAGGAGTTTCCAACTTGGTGACTTAGTATATTTGTGACAGCCCTAAATTGACCCTAGTCGGAAAGTGGTTTCGGGACCACGAAACCGAGTCTTATAAATAATTAAAGGTTATATTCTGTGTTTATGATGTGCGTAAATGCTTGTGTGATAGTTCCATACTTTAATTTGGTCAGTGTATGTGAAATTTATTAGTAGGGACTTATGTGAGACAATTTAGAAATATGCTAGGCAAGTGTTAAAGTGGCCTATTAATATATGTGGGAAAGTGCTTGTCCTTGCATGTCAAATTAGCCAAATTAAAGCATAGTGGCCGGCCATGCTATGGGTGGAAACATGTCACAAACATGTTATGTTAGTGATGTATGTTAGGAAAAATAAAATAAGGAGCATGGTAATAAAATAATGAAAGGGAATATGATGAAAGCAAAGAAAAAAAAGTGTCCATCCTTTTTCATTTCTTTTGGCCGAAAGTTCTAAGGAAGAAGGAAGGAGCTCTTGCTTCATGTTCGGCTTGGAAGAGGATTAGGAAGAGGTTCGGCCATACTTGTATCTAGGTTAAGGTAAGTTTGATGTTGTACCATGAGATTCATGCATGTTTTTAGTTGTTAGCTTGAGTTCTAACTAGCCCATGGTTTAAATCTTTGCTATGTGAGGGAGATGATACTCGGCCACGGGTGTTGTCTTCTTGGTGGATGTTTGATGTTGTGTTGGTGAGGTATGAAGATGATAGAGTGTGTGTGAGAATTTGAAAAAGGTAGGTCTTAGCAACTTCATGAAGCAATCGGCCATGGTATATCCATAAGTATGATTTATGCTTGTTATGTTACTCATGGATAAAATGATTCGGCTATGCTTCATGTAAAAATAAAATATACATGTGAATTCGGATATATGTTTATATTTGGTTAATGATTTATCCTTGTGAAGTATAAATTTGTAACATGATTTGAGTTGGAAGTTATTATAATGTATTTGTGCATTCGGGTATATGATGAAAATATATAAAATGGTTATAATCGACCTTATGATTCGGCTCTTGCACATATATATATGTTTGCACATGATGTATTGGTATGCCATTTATGGGTGGTATTAAGTATATAATTGGCCTCAACATATACATGCATACTCGGCCACATGAGAAGATTAGTGTTGCATGTATTCGGTTAGAGGCAAGCATATTGATGCCTTTATCTTGGTTTAGACAATCGGCTAAAAGGGAGTGTGGGTTAATATGTTGAGTTGATGCATGATTTCACATGTATGTGACTTTAATGTCTAATGTATATATATGGGCTAAGTACCTTGAGTTCCTCTTTTCGATGCTCAAATGATTAAATCAATTTATTTGTTAAATTAAGCTCAAGAGCAAAGGGGAACTAAATTCGATAAAGGGAAGGAAAAAGTGGTCGAATAGCCATCGAAATCGTTCGACAACATCCGAGGTAAGTTTTCGAGTAACGAGACTTAGTTACCGATTTGATTAAGTCATGATGTATGAGCATAACAAATATGCAGTGATATGATGATTCTACTTGAATCATATGTTGAGTTAATTAGTCTATACGTATGACGGGTAGCCGTATGTGCATAGAGATAGTGTCATAAAGCAAATTAAACCATGCTGTTTGTATGTGGCTATTAAGCCGAAATTTGTAAGTGTGATAAGTGTCTTGTGTTTGAGCTTTGGTAATGAAAATGAAATATGGATGTGTCATGATTTATTGATATATGTGCATGGTTATTCGAATGATATCCGGGCTAAGTCCCAAAAGCTTTTGTGCTAAGTGACTGTATCCGGACTAAGATCCGAAGGCATTTGTGCGAGTTACTATATCCGGGCCAAAACCCGAAGGCATTTGTGCGAGTTACTAAATCCGGGCTGAGTCCCGAAGGCATTTGTGCGAGTTACTAAATCCGGGCTAAGTCCCGAAGGCATTTGTGCGAGTTACTAAATCCGGGCTAAGTCCCGAAGGCAATTGTGCGAGTTACTCTAATCGGGCTATGTCCCGAAGGCATTTGTGCGAGTGGTTATATCCGGCTAAATCCCGAAGATACTTGGGTTGGGAATGAGCGATCTTGCTGTAATAATTTCAATTAATACGCTCGTAAAATCCCAACAATGAGGTATGTTTTGTACATGCATTGGATTAATTGATTCCTTTTAAGTAGTATTCGCTCAGTCGATTAATGAACTTCCGGCCTTTGGCTAAGTTGATCTTTTGTGTGTGAATATAAGGGTTGGTAATGTGAAGTAAGTATGATATTGAGAATTTGTGCATATGAAATTATCCGTTTAGCCATATGAATGCTACATTTTAGTTGTGTTTAATTTTATGCTCAAAACTTACTAAGCATTAAATGCTTACTCCGTTTCTTTGAATCTCTGTTTTATAGATTTTGGTTCGTCAGCTATCGGACTCGGGATTATTGAAGTCGAAGTCGACCACACTATCAAAGCCCCTTTTGGTACACTTTTGGTTGAACTTTGTAATGGCATGTATAGGACTACCCTTTTTGTTGTTGGTCATGTACCCTTGGGTCTTGTATAAATTTGGATAGCCATGCGAAAATGGCTTAAATATACTCTGATCATAACATTATAATCGTTTTGTATGTTGTTCGCTGAGAGGTATGGAAATTTTTGGTAACGATTAGCCATTGGAATGGTTAATCATGATCATTTTGGTGCTATGTATGACAACCTCTAGTTGATTCATGGAAAACCATGAAATAGGTAAAGTTTACCTTAAAAACAGATCCTGGCAGCAGCAGTGGTGTGGATTTGAAAAATCACTAAAAATATTAGGAATGGAATTAAATAGTGAATAAATTATTTAATCTAACCTTGATGAATCTATTTTCATATGGAAGAAACGAAACGATCATATGAGTCGTATGTTAAGAGATATTTAAGTTTTCGTGAAACAGGGCCAGAACGGTTTCTGGATTCCCTGTTCCGACTTTGGAAATTCATTAAAAATTAAACAGAGATAATTAGAAGTCATGCCATATATGTATAGATTCCTTTTCGAGTCTAGTTTCTATAGAAACAAACGGCATCAGTATTGAAGCCCTGTACAGGGAGATATCCAAGTCGTAATGCGCAAAGGTCAGTGTAGTCGAACCCTGAAACAGGTGAGACTTTAGCTAATAAACTGTACTAATTGGATCAACCAAAAATTTTAGAAAAAAAATTGTAGATGAACATATGAGTCTAGTTTCAGGAAAAATTTACGGAAATGGTTTTCGAGTTTTGGAACTCGAGATATGATTTTTAAGGTGACAGTGATGCAGTTAGCCAGCTCGTCTGGAAATTTAAAATGAACTGTGCAAATAAGTGATTTAAGTCTGCGAACCCCTCGTGTCTGACTCCGGCAACGATCTCGGGTATGGGGTGTTACAATATTTGTGACTGCAACCTTATAAACAGCAGATGGTTAGGAAGACTCTTAATCAAAAACTATCTCCTAAGTATTATGGACCTTTTCCTGTGATCAAAAGAGTAGGGGAAGTGGCATATACTTTACAACTACCTCCGGGTTCTCGTATACATCCCACTTTTCATGTTTCTCAGTTAAAGAAACATATATGTTCATGGTGCATTGCAGAAAGAACCGGTTAAGATTGTGGATAGAAGAATAGTGAAAAAAGAAACTCAAGCTATTATTAAGGTGTTAGTGGAATAGATTAACTCTTTCCCTGAAGACACAACTTGGGAACCCCTCAACCTACTTCAAGCCATGTTTCCTTAGTTTCATCCTTGAGTACAAGGATCTTTTCATGGAGGCAGTACTTGTTACGATCTGGAAAATTAAACAAGGAATGAAGAATAAAAGAGTTAGTTATTAGTGGTTAGTGCTTTAAGTCAAATGGTGAGTTTTGTTAATTGTTAAAACGGGGCGTAGTGTTTAGTTAAATGGTGCGTTTGGCTATAATAGAATTGCCACATTGCTCTCTTGTTATTTGTTTCCTTTTAAGCACAGGTTGTATGGGGAAAAATAGTTATGGAAATATTGAAGTAAACCTTCCAGAATTCTTCCTCTCTAAATTATTCTCTTCTCTCTCGTTATTTTTTCTTTTCTATTTCAATTTTGAGATCGTATCATCAAACCTCCCATAAACAATTAAATGTAGAAAAGAAAAAAATAATCCCAAAGAATGTATTTTTTTCACTCTCACTAAAGATCCAATGAAACTAAAGAAACAAAACTTTACACACTTTTTAGCTTAAACCAAGCAATACCTAGAAACAAGAACTATAAAATTTTAAAATATATTTATACAAAAAAAATTCATGAAAGAAAAAATCAAAGGGATTAGGTGAAAGAGAAAGACCAGTAAATTAAACTAAAGAATCGATTGAAAGAGAAAGTTTGATGCGAAGGCCTTCCTCGACCCAAATGATTCTGTTACGGGTCAAAATGAAGGCTAAGCAACCAACAAGCAAAACGATGCATTTGGTTTTAGTGAAACGATGCGCAATGGACTTAATGAAACGAAGTGTTTCATCCAACTAATCCGTTTCGTTATTTTCCAATTTTTATTTTTCCTTTTCTGTTAGTTTCACTTTTATATAATGGCTTGTAATTGCTGAGGGGGTTATGAGTTAGTTATACATGAATCCCTCTTTCTCTCTATCTTTTTCCTTCTATAATTACTCCCTCTTCCTCCTCATCCTCCTCATTCTTCTTCTTTTACTTCCTTCTTCTTTCTCTTTGGAATTTCTCTCTTCCTTCCCTTCCTTTTCTGCCATTTTTTATTTTCCAATTTCTATTCGTAACAAAGGTATCAAAGCCAGGTTGATTCTCCATAGCTAGTGATGAGCCAAATCGAATCCTCCTGGTCACAATCTATCATATGTTTTATACTATTACTATGAAAACACTAAACCAGGTTTTCTCACCTCATGCATTTGTGGAAAAGATCGTCACATTTCAAAAGTCGGCGGGCTTTCAAGCCCTGATCCAATATCAAGGACGCCAAAATGCTATATTAGCTAGAATCTCTCTTCAGGGCCATAATATTTATGATGACTGTTATCAGCTTGACATACAGTTTTTAAACCTTGATTAATTACAACTCCATTGTAGTAATGAGCGAAGGGATTTCACAAACCCAAAACTCCCAACAGAGCAGAAGGGCGAACCGTCACAGCATCTTGGGTATGGTGATGCAGGAGTTGGATTTCCACAGATGGCTAATACAACTGCAATTGCAACAGTTTTGGAAGAGGTTTGCCTCCAGGAAAAAGTGGGATAAATACACAAATTAATGTGGCGGCAAGGATGAGCGAAATCAATCGAAGTGGGAATTAGAGAAGTTTCTAGAAGAATTTTCTAGTGTTGGTGCGGCGATCCAGGGGTCACGTGCGGGCGAGAATGTGATTGGTACATCTTTGTCAGTACCTCAAGTGCCGATTTCCAAATCTGAAAATGGTTATGGGGATGGTGGCGTGGAGGTAAAAAAGTCTAATAATCGTAATCCTCCATCGTCTGATTAAACACTGACAGTACTGATTGACGCGGAAGAGTATCGCACAATCCTTAAGAACAAGATCCATCAAGCCTGTGCTATTGTTGCTCTCTCTTATGCGTCGATTGTGAAGGTAGCAGGTTCGTTTGCTCAAGCTGAAAATCAGGTGCTTCAATTGGGATCTGATGTTCAAGGTCCCTCAAAGACACAGGAACAGGGTGAGCCTGATGCTGGTATTTCGGCTGTTTCAACTACACAAAAAATGTCAGGGACACAAGTGAGGCAAGCCATAAGTGGGATAAATGATAGGTGTACAATGATGGGTAAGGTTTCTCCAAATGAATATCCTTTAAGTGGAGTGTCACTAGTAAATGATCCAGTTGATGATTTCGATGGGTTTTAAGTGATTGTGTTATTGGGAATTTAATGGCTTCTAGTTTATATTCTGTTCATTAGTATTCTGTTAGATTTGAGTAAAACCTCTGCTTTGGATTACTTAGGCAGTAAGCTATTCAAGAGTTCCTTAATTGTCTGTGCTTGTTGCAGCTCATACGTACCTGAAGAAAGTGTGGTTTTGTTAGAAAATGGTGCATTGTTCTTGTTTGATTTAGCTTCTTGTGTTAATTGGCTGAAACTCAATGGCTATGTTAGAAAGAGTAAATTTAGAGTCTTATAGAATGATTCGAGTGGTGTAGATAATTATAAATTGTTGGGTATTGAATTCAGTTGGCATCCTAGGATTTTAGTTGTTGCACGATCAAATGCCACTTTGTTACTTGATTTTACGCATGATGAATGTAATGTAATTTTTTTTAGCTAAGATTGAGATGTTGAACCCATATGCTATAGTCAAGGATCAGTTCTTAGCATCTTCTACAGCAGGAGCTGAGGGGTTTCAGTTTGTTTTGGCTTCCAAAAGTTTATTGCTTCTTTGTGATATGTGTAAGCCAATGGTGCCATTGTTGTGTTGGGTTCATCATCTAGATAATCCATGCTTCATTGATGTGATTAGGTTATCAGAATTGAGGTCACAATTTAGGGATGATACATATCAGTGGGCAACTGAATCAGGTTTTTGCATAATATTGGGATTATTTTGGAATTGTGAGTTCAGGCTGTTTTGTTATGGCCTTTCTTGAGCCAGTGAAGGATATGTTGCTACAGAAATTTCAAAGTTTTGCAAACCTTTTTTGAGTAGGGATCTCTCGAAGTTGCTGTGTGAGTCAGATGAATTTGATGGGTTTATTTTGATTATGCTAATGTCTTTAGAGAAGATTGAAGCTCAATGATATTGTGCCTCATAGGATTTGGTGCAGAATTTTGATGTAGCTCACAAAAAACCATTGCTCAAATTTTAGGATAGCTTATTATACTTTTCGAGTGACAATGAATATGAATTTCCTAAAAGGTTCAAGTATTTGAACCTTGACTATCTTCGTGGTTATTTGAACGACATGACCATGCCTCTGAAATTTTCAGTTGTTCCAGACCTTCCTCAATTACCTCTATTCCTACTAGGGAAGCCTTCATGTCGCAACATTAAGTGGTCGCATAAAATGTAGCCTGATGATTCACTTGTGGGTCCTATTCTTCCTCTCCCCATTCTACTTACACTTCACAAGTTTCGTAATGGTTGTCCTGATTCAGATAAAATGTGTGGATTTTCATTAAATGCAGAGTTTGGCCTTAGGTTCAATAAAGTCATGCGGGTTGCTGCAGAAATGGTTGTATTAGATTCTAGCTTTCTTAACAATGATGAAACCATCTCTCTTGCTAATGGCAAGGATGAGATGTGGGTTAACTCTCAAAGGTCAAAATAATTCCTTTTACACCATCCAATTGCAGGCGAGTCACATGGAAACCGTATTTATAACTATGTGAAATTTACTACCATGAGTACCAAAGTGCATAAAGTTACTGATCCTAAATACACAATTGATAGTGTTGGGCTAGAACTTTTTGATGATCTATGTCCCATTGAATTAAAGTTTGATGATGTTCCTGTCATGAACTTTGAGCTGATGGATGCCCTATGCTTGATCGAAGAATGGGTATTTATGGTTATACTATGGAAAATTCAAGCACTTTTCCTCACTTTGATCCTTAACAAGAATCATTTTGAGCTGGAGGTAATTGTTATGGGTCAAAATGAAGACTCGGTAACCAAGAAGCAAAACATCGTGTTTGGTTTTACTGAAACGATGCGCAGAGGACCTAATGAAATGAAGCGTTTCATCCAACTAATCCGTACGTTATTTTCCAATTTTTATTTTTCCTTTTTTTGTTTTTCCCTTTTATATAATGGCCTGTAATTGCTAAGGTGGTTATGAATTAGTTATACACGAATTCCTCTCTCTATCCTCCTCCTCATTCTTTTTCTTCTTTTGTTTCTCTCTTCTTTCTCTCTGGAATTTCTCTCTTCCTTCCCTTCCTTCTCTGCCATTTTTGGTTTTCTGATTTTTGTCCGTAACAGATTCTTCACAATCAACCTAAAAGTTTGATATTTTTCTCTGTGTGGTTCAATTTGAATAGTGAAGGATTTCGTTGACACGAAAGGAAAGCCTGATCAAGGTTGCAAGACGATCGAACAGTAGTCGAGGCTAGATCAAAAATTGTTTTCTTTGAAACATTAGACTGAGATTTCCTCGGTTTAGGGTTGATTGCGAAGAACCCAAGCCAATAGATTTGTAAAAGAGATACGGGCTATCCTTTGATGGGTTCTGCTTGAGGTTTTGATGCCGGAGAGCGGCAGCTTGTGTCAACAGCGATGGTGGAGATAGAGTTTATGGGAGAAGAAACTAAGAGAAAAAGAGAGAAAAGGGAAGGAAAGGAAAAAAAAATGGAAAAAAAAAAAGAAAAAGCAACATGTGAAAAAATTCATAAAAGTTAAATATTTTTATAATTTTATTTCAATTATATATTTATTTTTTGAAATTACTAAGCCATTTTTTTACTATACTCTTATTTTATTTTCATGTTTTTTCCCAAACTTTACAAATACTACGTGGTAGGCAACGATCAGCTTGGAGATTTTTTTATACGGTAGACAATAATACTAACCAAAAAATATTAATTTATATTTGGCTAAAAATATAAATCTGAAAAATACAAATATAAATCTGAAAAATAGGTTTGGATAAAAAAAATAAATTTCGTTTAAAAAATAGGCTGGGCTTTAAGTAAAGTCTTTTTAGCACATGTTCGGGTTTGATTCGGTCTGAATTTACTAAAAGACAAAAAATTATTATTTTTTTATTTTTTAATATTAATTTATTATTATTTTCTCTCTATTTTATTACTATTTTATTATTATTTAGCTATTATTTTGTTGTTATTGTTTGAATATTATATAAATTTTATTTTATTGTTAATTTTGTTATTATTTTAGAAGCATTTGCTTGTTAAGTTGTATCTATTTTAGTATTATTTAAGTATATATATTATTTAAAATTTATTTTCAATTTGTTGGGAAATATTTATTTTGATGCTTTTAGTATTTTTCATGTATTATATATATTTTAAAATTATATAAAAAATTATGGGCAGGTTGGGTCGGACCTGAGTTTTAACATTTTTATTCGAGTCGGGTTTGGGAAAGATTTTAAGCTTATTTTTTAGGTTGAGCTGGGCTCAGGCTTAAATTTTTAGTTGAGCCTAGCCCGAATTTGGCCTGGCCCAGCCCATGCACACCTCTATTGAACATCCACTTTACAAATTTTACAAAAATACTTAAAAAAAGTTTACAAAAGTCTTCAAAACTTTTTTATTCTTAAATTCTCGTAACCCAAAAAAATACTAACTTATGTATAGGTTGAAACCCACACACTTTTTCCCCAATTAAACAAAAATTCTAATTTTTTTTTGTCCGAACAGAAACTTGAATCCAAGCCTTGAGTTTAAATCCTTTTGATTTAACCACTCAACTACTAAATTGATCGGTGTCGAAGAAAAAAAGACTAAATTGATCGGTGTCGAAGAAAAAAAGAAAGAAAAACCATCGAGGAAAAAATCCAACCAATAACCTTCAAGAGGCCTAACGCCTTTTACCCATGTGCCAAGAAGATTATAAAAATTTATCTATATCTGATGAGATTATTCATTCGAGGATCGAAGATAGATTTTTTCTCTGAGGTCTTAAATACAAGATGCAAAGTTTTTATAGAAATTTTCTTTTATTTAATGTTTCATATTATTTTTTATTAGTTAATTCATTATTAATTATAATTATTTTTATTAACTTGTTTTATTTTCGTGTTGTTTTAAGGATTATGAAAATTTTTATTTTAACAAGGATGGTGAAATCTTAGTTTTGACAAGATCTCTATAAAAGTAGAAGTTGGGTAACACAACAAATTGATAAATTGCCCAGATTTTAGAGAAAGATGTCAATAAACGAACTTCTCCACACCACTAACATAAGGTGTAAATATATACACAAATATATCTTTAACCAATCACCGTATCAATTTTTCATATGTTTTTCAAAATTGCACAAAGTAACATATCTAACCAAATTGATATTCAGTATGTTTCAATTTTCTCAAATTTTCTTTTTAAGATTACATTTTGTCGGAAATATTGGATCGAATCAAATATGATTTTCTTGTATGGGGTAAAACCTAAACTCATTAAGGTTATTAAAAAGTAATTGCCCTTATATATATATATATATATAAGAGGAAGTTTTCTTCATATAAAAGAAACTGCTTCGACCATTAAAAAAATGAACAATAAAAATGGTCATGCCACTATTACAAAAGTTTAGAATGGTTTTTTGCCATTTCTATTTATTTTTAAGTGCCTTTCGTACTCGATGATATTCTGCTGTTGATGAAATTAATAGCACTCGGATAAAAGGAGAAATAAGTTTCTGTTAGATGATGCAATAGTTTCAAAGAGAACAATAATAGTTCTTAAGATAATCGTTCAAAGAGTTGAGATAACGTCTGTTAGCAATATGGTATAGAATTGTTCATATACCAATCGTACACTTGAATATTTTATTCAATTCTATTAATATTCCTTAAAAGGAAGGGAACATATGTTTGTTAGATAATACAATAGTATACAAAAAATTATTGGTGGCAAAAAATTAATTTAAGGCTCCATAAAAGCTAATATCTTGTTACTTGTAACACCCTTAACTCCTCTCCATCGTCAGATTAAGGTCACGGGCATTACTAACAAATCAAAACATTTAATTACATCATAAGCAATGGTACAAGCCAACTATTATCATTTATTATATAGGGGCAGATCTTGACAATCTAATACTTTCATACTAGAGTCTTATACAATTGAATAATGTATTATGCTATGCAATGCTAAACTTGATATTCCACTATCTACACTCTTATCACTATTTATTTCTTTTTGAAAGCTAAAAGTTGGATACATAACAAGACTATTCCCATTATTAGCATAAGAGTGTTGGAGTATACTCCGACTACTACCTTCGATGATATTTGTAGAATGATCTACTTCACCTAGCTTAGGGTTGCTATATCATTCCAAATCAGAGTAAAAATTACTATTATAGTCCTTAATAGAGTCTACAGGACCTTAAAAATAGTCTAAAAACAAATAAGAGCTAATTTGAAACAATTCAAAAGGGTTTGGGGAAAATTTCAAAAATTTCAGAAACAGGGGTCACACAGCCGTATGGAACACCCCAGACCGTGTGACTTTCGAAGTTGGTACATGCGGCTGTGTCCCAGTCCGTATCTCTGCTCATGTAACTCACTAACTTGGGTTATGCTGCCGTATCGCAGGCCTTGTGAAACCTACACTCAATTTAACAAGACACACACGGCCGTGTGACAGACCGTGTCTTAGGCCGTATGTACCTAAATGCACCTTAAAACTCAAGTTTACCAAATCATGCTTACTTGGACACTAAGAAACCAATTCACTAGTCAATTAACCTATTCAAATCACAATTAGACATGCTCAAAATATGCCAAAACATTCATCTAATATGCCTATCCAATGTACCCTTATTAGTATCACATTTTATATAATCAAACATATTAATAAAGCATCAACCATTTAGAACTTTCATTCATACCAAATTTACCAAAATTGGACTAACATTTAGCTACTTAGGCTACCAAACTTTAAGCTAAAACATATACCAACACATTAAACTAGGCTATTATACCAAAACAAAGCCTCAAACAACAACCATATATATATAAATAACCATTCATTTTACTTGAAAACCAAAATATCATCACATTATCAACAACATCAACCAGAGACCTCCTAGATACATGCCATTACAAAATAGAACATCAACACACTTGAGCGCGAGATTTATTGTTTGATGCTGAGTCAACAGTAAGATGAAAAGAACCTAAGCTACGCACGGAAGACAAGCCGTACGCTGAGTATAACTTAGTGGTATTTCTATAATCCAAACAATTTGAACTTGGTATGAGTAGTTAAAGTGTAATAAATGTAACAAGTAATGTTATAAACATATGTATCAAATCAATAATATAATTTTACTCATTCTTTACTTACAGCCTCTAGATTCCACATATTCAAGTACATACCAATGACATTTCATATATATAGCATTTGGTAATTCAGCTCATGCAATGACATGATTCATTTTTTTTTGTTCAATACATGAATTCATTTCAATATTTATTTCCCATTTCGTCATTTCATATTCCGTTTCCCATCTCATATCCAGTTCTCATCCTTGTCATCTCAATATCAACACATAAATTTTATTATTTAATTTCCCCTATTAACACGACTTGGACTCGAATAGATACATGGATCCAATCAGTACACTAGTTTGGCACCTAGTTCCTCATCGGATAAATTCGAAGTAATAACTATGCCTAACGCCATATAAGTTGACACCTAGTGTCTCATCGGTTAAACTGAAGTAAATTGGCACCCAATGCCTCATCGACTCGAGGTCAAAGAAATCCGTGAACTCTTCCTATCCTATGGCATGCCATCTATATTTGACTTAGCCCAAAATACTTAATAAGGTTTCATTTCACTATCAATACTTCCAATTTCACATATGTACATCATCATACATATAAGTATATACTAAATTCGATAACAACTATAATTTCTCAATACACATATTCATAAGAATACCACATTTCTTGATACACATAATTTGTTCATTGTAATCATCAATTGATTCAATTTGGCCCAAAGTACAAGAGTTCTCACCCCAATTACTTACCATATGTAAACAATTCAAAATACAATGATTTTTCATTTAATTCGGATTATAGAAACACAAATCGTATATTCTGAGCTACTCAACGTCGACCTTGTCTTTCTCCTTCTTACTCAAGGATTCCAGAATGAAGTTTGCTACGGAATAAAATAATTTAAATAAATTAATAACATACCACTCAATTCACAAGAATTTCAATTTTTTCTACTATATTTTGTTTATTCTTCAATTTAGTCCCTAAACCAAGACTAATTTTAATCTCCACATTTAACCTCAAATTTTTATACTAATTTCACTCTAAGTTAAATTTAGCTTCCTATTTTCAATTCTACCCCTTAATTTTGAATTTTTCACAATTTAGTCCCTATTACTCAAAATCAACAATTAACTTCACTATTAAGTCCTTTTCCACTTCTAACTTAAAAATCTATCAATTTAATCCCAAAAACTCTAACTAATCAACAATGGTAACATCATCAATCTTAAGAAGTATCGAAAAATAGGACATAGGTCAGGTAGCTCTAGGTATTGGGATTCCAAAAACATAAAAATTACAAGAAAATGACTAAATTGCACTAACCACTTTTAGATTAAACTCCAAACCCCCTTGGGCTGTGTATTACTTCTTTTCTTCTTTCCCTATTCGGTTTGCATGTGAAATAAAAGAAATAAATGATATTTTTGGTTTTTTATTTGCACCTATTACTATTATTATTATTATTATTATTATATACATTAAGTTCATATTAGTTATCATGATAACATACATATATTAAGTGAACATATATATATATAATACACACTATTAATGACTGTCCACTATAACATAAATAAATGTATATTTACTTTTTTAACCCCTTTAATTAATTTTAATTTATAATTCAACTTTTGACCCTTTCACAATTTAGTCCTTGTATTAAAAACTCATAATTTCAAGAAAATTATTCAACCAAAGTCTAATTCACTACTAAACTAACCTCCTAAATATTTTTAGATATCTATGGGTTCGTTTTATGGGAATGGAGTCCCGAACCTCACTTTTCATCACCATTGACTATCGGGTCGTTATATTACTAATGTTCAACGTGGTAATGAAACATGCTAATATTTTTATTACAAAATTAGTTGAAAGCTCCAAAAAAGCTAATATATCAATATTTGAAGGAACAAAATTTGTGATAATGCATTATGTTCTAGTTAGTCTCAATATTGAAGTAAACCAATATTAATGTAATATTGGGTGGTGCAACATTAGTTGAATATTCCAAAAGAGCTAATATATCGATATTTGAAAATAATAAAATTTGTTATGATTGATGCATTGGTTTTAGAAGATATTCGCTATATATTTGGTATGAATCTCTCTTACTATGAATATCTACCTGTTTTGGTTTTTAAAAGGATAGAGAAATATTCAGTTATTGAGTGCATGACACTTATGCTTAAAGCCTTAATTGACTGTTAAATTAACTGCTATTATCTCTGTTGTTTTCTTTCGTCATCATTCCCATGAAGGGTTAAAAGAAAAATATTTGACTATGAAAGATCCACTTAAATTGTGGAATAATTTAAAAGAAAGATATGACCATTGGAATATGATAATTCTATCTAAAGTTCATTATGGTTGAATGCACCTGAAGTTTCAAGAATTTAAAAATTGTGACTATAACTCTATAGTATTTAGGATAAATTCACAATTAAAATTATGAGAGAATATTACTAATGAGAATTTGTTAGATATAATAACCCGTTTTTTAGTAGTGTTGGAAACAACAATTTTGTAACCCCATTTCTGATGTTCGAGTCCATAATGATTAATATTTAATATTTACGAGGTTAGTATAAAGGTTAATTAAATTTTGGTTCCTTAATTTTGTCAATTGGAAAGTTAATTAAGGTATAAGGATTAAATTATAAAAGTTGTAAAATTTGATCGCCATAGGTTTCAAATAACTGAAGGAACCCTGATCACTTTCAGCTTGTGTGAGCATTATAGTTTTGTGCATCTGACTTCGATTTACTAAGGTTTTATCGGGCAAGAAAATGGTAACATAACATAAATGAACTTGTGGAAATGATTTGAATATGAATCGAACTATATATGAGTTCAAATCAAATATGAATTAGATGATCTATGATGCTATATTGAAATGTTGTACATGTAGGTCTGATTGATATTATAAATTCTTGATATGTTAGAGAACTAACCTATTTGTTGTATTGTTGATATGCATATTATAACATAAGGATGGCAAAGGATGCCATATAGAATATCAATATATTTGAGTGCTTAAATTGTTATAATGCTAAGGTAAGTTAAGTGATTTTCATATGGACTTACTAAGCATTCAAAAAACTTACCCTGTTGTTTTCCCTTTCCTTATAGATTGCCAACCGGCAGAACATGTCAATTGGATCTACAAGAAGCTCATACTATCCCATTATTGATTTGGTAGTATTTTAATCATTTTGAAGCTCGATTTTGTGGCATGTATATAGGTGTTATGTTTTTGTTAAATTAAAAGTTAATATGATTTGAACCTTATCTAAAGTTTGATTTCCAATAAGGTTAATGTCCATATGTATATGTATGTTTTGGTAGTATGTTGTAACATTATGAATGACATTAAAATGGTATGCTTGAGTATTAATTGGTATAGGTAAAATGATGATATTAAATGACTAAAAGCATGATTGATTAGGTTGAATTTGAGCTAATTGAATTGGCAAGTTTTGATGTCATTTAGAAGTTATATTGGATTGGATGATTGAAATTGGCTAAATGCAATGTTTTGGCATGAAATTGTGATGGGTTTATACAGGTAAGGTTGTGCAATTATGCACCAAACTTAGAGTATGAAATCTTAATGTGAAATAGGTACTAAAAGACCTAATTTTTTTTTCCAAAAATAGATTCCTCGTCCCAGTGACTATATTCTCATGTCACAACTTCAGATGACAGTATGTGATGTTGTGTGATCTGCCACAAATCACAGTGGCAATTTAAGTACTTTTCGACACTTAATGAGATTTTTTCAGTCATTTTAATGTCTTTTATTGCATTTTTCACATTTTGTAGTTTAAATTCAAATTATTGCAAAATAAGCATTTTTACGCATTATTTTGAGTTAGTTGACTTATTGGGCCAATATCAGCATTAAGGTGGTTTTGACACTTTCATTGAGTGTGTAGGATACTTATTTTGAGGCCCAAAAGTATTAGGAATGATAGTCGAGTCACAACACAAGCTTTCAGAGTCGCAACACAATCGAGCGAATTCATAATTTTATACTCGAAATTGTGCCATGACACATGTTAGTCTCTGTTGCGACATAGTGTGACGTGGAGCAAAAATTATGCAGGGGTGTTTTCATCTGCAAAACTCATATTTTATTTGATTATGGCTTGTATTTGACCTAATTAGGGCTACTAAACTCTGTCTATAAATAGTTAAGTTGATGGAAAGCTTGAGGAGCTTTTGCTAAGCCGTTTTAAGGTTTTAGTTAGTAGTTTAGGATTTTTATTCATTTTTAGTTTATTTAAAAAAAAAATTATTTTTCTTGTTCTTCGACTTCGATTCAGTTTGAGTCCAAGTCTTCTTTATTAATTATTTCTATACTTTTCTTTCACTTTTTGTTTGCAACCGACAAGATCTCAATACTGTTAAAGAATTTCGTGATTCTGAGCTCGTCAAGTTCACCAAACAAACAGTTTCTATCTCTTTCTCTTTTACGTTAATTGGCATTATTGCATGATTAATTTAATTGTAGGAAAGTGAGGTTAAGAGATAAGCGTGTACTGGTCAATTAGTTAAGTATTAGAGGTCAAAAGGTAATACTTATTAGTTAATAACTAATTTTCTAATAAAACCCTAATTCTAAAGTTAATTGCATCCAATGAAGCAAGTTAATCTGCTGCTTGTTAATGGAGAGATTTTTGTTTGTTAACTTTGTTTTAGTAGTTTCATTTTTATTTTACAATCTTAATCTTTAATGTTAATTTTCATCATATGATTTTTAGTGATTATTGTTTAGACCTGTTAGTGTAGATAATATATTTATATTTATTTCAACTCCCTTGGGTATGATCCTTGGAATACTTGCCAGTGTTTTGTTGTAACACTAACTATATTGCAATTTGACTTGTTCACTTGCAAATACTGCCCTGATTTTATATATTTTTATTTACATGATTTTTACTCTAAACGTTCACACGTTTGGAGGCAGTCATCGTGACGTCGAGTGGCCTGACATCGTGACGTAACAAACTATATGGAAACATCATGATGTGGAAGTGATGATGTCTCGTTTTCAGTCCTAAAATTTTGAAACTTTGTAATTTGGTCCTATTTTATTCTCGGGTTAGCAAAAGAGCTTTCATAATCTCGATTAAAACTCAAAAAAAGTTTGTGTACCATATAATGAATATGTTTAATTTATGAAAAAATGTTTGAATGATATATTTACTATATATTGACAATAGTCACTCCAACAACGGGTGTGGCATCCTCTAGCTCGGACTCGACAATCGAGTCGGGCAAAGGGTGTTGCACTAGAGATTTTCTTTTTAACTTCTCATACTTCAAATGTGCTCTTGCAATAGCAATATTGTGAAAAATATTTTACTATATATTATGACTTAATATCATGTTTACTAGTGATTGTATTCAATAACAACCAATTAAATGAAAAACTACAAAGCCCATTGTATTAAGATCTGTTCCATTCCCTGAAGCGAATATAACAATATATAAAGATGTAATATTTGATGTGGATGTAGTAAGTGGTTTTATAATAATCATAACAAAGGTGGTTATAATAATTGTTCTCACCACCGGATATGGAAAAATGAATGTAAAGACTAAGGATAAGAGAATTATGTTGAGTGCATTTATGGTATGATCATACACTTTGCTTAATTTAGCATATATATATGCAAATGCAAAGGAAATATTTTTTTGTGCACATTTTGAAAATTGATAAATTTTATTTGCAATAAAGGGCTTTTATTTTATTATATTGAGTTTGAATGCTTCAAAGATGACATTTATAACTATCTCTAAACTTATTAATTTGGTGTTTTATTTGATTCAATGCTAGTATATTTGTTTGTTTGATCACATCTGATGGTAAACCAGAAGTTTACATTAATATTGATCACATGCACAGTAAACTAGAAGTTTACTAGTCCAAATATACTAATTAGTTTACATGATGGGTTAGACATTCCCGATCAATAATAATGTGACAAGATGAGAATTTAAATAGATATTTATTCAAGAACCTAAATGTAATATCCCGAATTAGGGCCTAATCGGAATAGTGGTTTCGTGACCAAAAATCTGAGGTAGAAAAATTTATTTTATTATCACTTTAAGGTCTATGGCATGATTGCATGATTGTGTGAAAATTTCGTTTAGAAATTTTATCGATAGAGGGTCCAATTTGATATTTGGGACTAAATTGCAAAAGTTGTAAAATGTGTGTTCTAGTTCACAAAGGTATTAAGTACTTGTGAGTAATGGGTTTTTAAAGTAGGTCCTTGGATAGTAATTAGACCATTATACTAGTTTGGACAAAAATACCTAAAGGAAGATAAAAAACCATAGTTTTTAATTAAGGGCATTTTGGTCATTTAGTTATTAAAATGAATTAAAATAAAATTAAAAGCCAATTTTTGTCCATCTTCTTCATTAGGCCGAAATTTCAAGGGTTCTCCATAGCTAAGGTTTGTTTCAAGCTTCCAAGCTCCATAGTAAGTGATTCCAAGCCCCGTTTTTAATGTTCTTTACGTTTTTAGAATCCCGGTAGCTCGATTTAGCTTATGCTAACAAGAAGTCAACCTAGGATTCATATTTGGAAAAATACCCATAGGTGAAATTTGTGTATTTTGGTATTTTATGATAGAATATGAGGTTTTAAATTATGTTAGACAACTTGTGCTACTCGGTTTTAAGTGAAAACGAGTAAAAGGGCTTAATTAGTAAAAATACCTAATAGTCATAAGTACATGTTAGAGTGTGAATTTGATGTTGCCATAGAAGGGAAAAATGATCAGCATGTCATAAAAAATAATAAAATAGGATGAGGTTTAATTTACGAGCCTTAGGGAAAAAGTGCAAATATGTGAAAGTTTAGGGGCAAAATAGTAATTTTGCAAAAGTTAGTACTAAGGGCTATTTTGATGAATGTATGTATTAAATAAAATTAATTTGGCATTATAGATCAAGAGAAACAAGATTCAAGTCACGATCGAGGGAAAAACAAAGTTTACAAGGAATAGGGTCGATTGCTAATATTTTGTATCGAGGTAAGTTCATGTGTAAATAAGGTAACATAATTTTTATTTTAAGTGATTTAATGTTATTTATATGACATGATACTTATTATCATGAAATATGATGTTTTGTAAATTATTATTTGGTGATATGCAAATTATGTGAACAACTTGATAATTAGCAAGTATTGATTTCTATATTCAGAAGAAGGTGATCGAAATGTGTAATTGAAAAGAATCCCGTTTGAACCTTGGAAATAGATTAGGGTACAAGTGACATGTCACTAGGATGGTTGAGTTCTGAACTTGTTGAGTTGAGTCCGAGTTCGTGAGATGTAACTAGGCATCCGAGCTTGTTGAGTTGAGTCCGAGTTCACTTATGTATGTGAACGCTTGAGCTTGTTGAGTTGAGTCCGAGTTTGTTTATGGGCGGATTACATGGTAGCTTGGCTACATAGATTCAAAAGCTATTGAGCTTGTTCAGTTATGAGTATAGCACTTACGTGCACACTATCCGCGTATCCGAAATTATATTCCTACGTGTTCAACGGGAGAATCCTAAGAGAATATTGAGGATGCTTAAAACGAAAGTGATTCGATGATGAATGTGTTGAAGAAATGAAAATGGACAGGTATGAGTTTAATTCTTGGTTGAGAACTTGGTGAGAGAAAATTGTGGTAAGATAGTAAGTATTTTTATGTTATGAGTGTTTTAATGATGTTTATATTGGATTGCATAATCATGTTACTTATTATTTACATGTGAACTTACTAAGCATTTATGCTTACTCCCTTCTTTTTCTTCATTGTAGTTTTGACAAGCTAGCTTGAGAATTGGGATAGGTCGAAGGCTCGTTCACACTATCTGAAGACCTAAATTGGTAAAATGGCTTGTATATTTTGAGTGTGGCATGTATAGCAATATACTCACTTTGTATAAATGATCATATGATATGGTTATGGTTTGGTAAGAAAAGGGTTTGTAAATGATTAGCTATTGGAATGGCTAATCAAGTTTATATATGATAACATGTATGATTTATGTCTTAACTAAACCATGAAAATCCTTGGAATGGTAAAATTGGCCATAAAACAGAGTCATACAGCAGCAGTGATGTGAATTTGAAAAATCATTAAAAATAGTAGAAATGGAATTAAATGATGAATAAGTTATGGAATTGAATCTTGATGAGTCTATTTTGTTATGAATGGAACAAAACAGGTAAATGAGTTATTTTTATGAGATATTTAAATTTTTGTGAAACAGGGTCAGAGCTATTTCTGAATCCCTTGTTCTAACTTTGGAAATTCACCAAAAATTGTACAAAAACAATTAGAGGTCATGATTTATATGTAAAGATTCCTTATTGAGTCTAGTTTTAAGAGAAACAAAGGAATAGTCTTTTGAGGTCTGTACAAGGAGAATTGTGGTTCGTAATACATAGGGGTCAGAGTAGTCGAACCCTGAAAAAGGGGAGACTTTAACTAATAAACTGTACTAATTGGCCCAACCAAAAATTCTAGAAAATATTTAGTAGATAAATATATGAGTCTAGTTTCATGAAAAATTTACGGATCTTAATTTTGAGTTCTAGAACTCGTGATATGAATTTTTAAGCGACTGTGACGCAGTTAGCCAGCTTGTCTGGAAATTTTAAAAATAAATTGTTTGAGCTGTTTAATTAATGAATTAAGTTTAGTAACACCTCAAGCTCGACTCTGGCGACAGTCTCGGGTGTGAGGGCATTACATTTAGTGGTATCAGAGTAGGTTTAGTCGATTCTCGGACTAACGTGTTGTATGTACGGGTTTTGCTATACATGCCATGCTATATATATATTGTGATAGTGTGACGACTTCTGACCTTTTAAATGGTTTTTTTTATGGTAAATGGATCCCGATCCAGCTGTGGCTGATGATGTAGAGAGTAATGCACCAGCTCTGGCTGAAGGGGCCGACTAAAAATCCACCTTCTACTGTTGGTCAAGGAGGAGGAGAAGGGGCTCGAGAAGCCTTTCTCCAGATGATGAATGCCTGGTACACTGAGTTCGTTCGTACGAACCCGAATGCACAACCTCCCCCACCTCCCCCGATTCCTCAACCTGTACCCCCGATGCCTCAAGGTGTAGATCTGATGAAATTTCACAGAACTCCAGTTACCAGAATCCATAAGCAAGGGGCCGAAGAATTCAGGGCAAATGTTGATGATGATGCCGAGAAAGTAGAGTTTTGGCTTGAGAATTCTATTCGGGTATTTGATGAATTGTCTTGTACACCTGAGGAATGCTTGAAATGTGCTATATCATTGTTGAGGGATTCAGCCTATCATTGGTAGAAGACGTTGATTTCAGTAGTACCGAAAGAGAAAGTAACTTGGGAGTTCTTTCAAGAAGAATTTCAGAAGAAATACATCAGCGAAAGATTTGTTGATCAAAAGCGTAAAGAGTTTCTTGAATTGAAGCAGGGGAACATGACAGTTACTGAATACAAAAGGGAGTTCGTCAGGTTGAATAAGTATGCTAGAGAATATATTCCTACAGAGGCTAAAATGTGTAGACAATTTGAAGACGGACTCAATGAAGACATTAAAGTATTTTTTGGGATCCTCGAATTAAAATAAATGGTAGTACTTGTTGATTGAGCTTGCAAGGCTGAAGAACTACTCAAAGAGAAGAAAAAACTAGAGGCTGAGACTAGAAATTGGAAGAAAAGATCGACGAGCAGTTCATTCTCATAGCAATCTAGAAAATCTAGAAATATGAATCCTCGTTCTCAAGTTTCGGCTGGACAATCATATGGAAATTCTAAGAAGCAAAATATGGGTCTTAAATCTCAGACTACTTCCGTAGCTAGTGTGGGAAATTCGAGATTTGTTAAGCCCGAGTGCCAGCGGTGTGGTAGAAATCATTTTGGCCCATGTAGAGTGAATGAATGTTTTCGGTGTGGTTCTCCAGATCATTTTATTAGAGACTGCCCGGAGAGAGTTGAGAAGGAAAAATTTCAGAGTGTAAAAGCTAGTGGTGCAGACTCGAGGGGAAGATATTCGAGAAAGGCTGGAAATGAAGCAAGCAACAAGAATGTAGCCGAAGATCCAGTAGCTAAACCTGAAGCAAGGGCTCCAGCTAGAACTTATGCCATGAAGGCACGTGAAGATGCTTCATCACCCGACGTGATTACTGGTATATTTTCTCTTTATGATGTTAATGTTATTGCTTTGATTGATCCCGGTTCTACTCATTCATATGTGTGCATGAAATTGGTGTCTAGTATGAATATATCTGTTGAGTACACAGAATTTATGATCAGAGTGTCAAATCCATTAGGCAAATGTGTGATAGTTGATAAAGTATGCAAGAAATGCCCTTTAATGATTCGGGGTCATTACTTTCTGGCCGACTTGATGTTGTTGCCATTTGATGAATTTGATGTTATTTTGGGTATGGATTGGTTGACATTGCATGATGCTATAGTAAATTGCGAAGAAAAGGTTATAGAATTAAAGTGTGAAAGTGGTAAAATTTTGCGGGTGGAACCAGGCAAATCAGAGGCATTATCTAGTGTGATTTCTTCGATGTCGGCTCAGAGATATTTGAGGAAGGGTTATGAAGCTTATTTGGCATATGTAATTAGTACGAAAGAAATTGAAAAGAAAGTTGAATCAGTGCCAATTGTGTGTGAATTCGCGGATGTATTTTCAGAAGAGTTGCCGGGTTTGCCTCTAATCAGGGAAGTAGAATTTGGTATTGAGTAAATACCGGGAACAGCTCCGATCTCGATTGCTCCGTATAGAATGGCACCAGCAGAGTTGAAAGAATTAAAGTCGCAATTGCAAGAGTTGACTGATAAAGGCTTTGTGAGACCGAGTTTTTCACCTTGGGGTGCTCCTGTGTTATTTGTGAAAAAGAAGGATGGTTCTATGAGATTGTGTGTTGACTATTGGCAATTAAACAAGGTGAAAATCAAGAACAAGTATCCGTTATCGAGGATTGATGATTTGTTTGATCAGCTAAAAGGAGCAACATGGTTTTCAAAGATTGACTTGAGATCTGGATACTACCAGCTGCGAGTAAAAGAGTCGGATGTACCTAAAACTGCTTTTAGAACAAGGTACGGTCATTATGAATTTTTAGTTATGCCGTTCAGGTTAACAAATGCTCCTACTGTGTTTATGGATTTGATGAATTGCATATTTTGGCCATACTTGGACAAATTTGTTGTGGTATTTATAGATGACATCTTAATTTATCCGAAAGATGAGACAGCATATGCCGTACACTTGAAGATAGTTTTGCAAACTTTGAGAAATAAGCAGTTATATGCCAAGTTTAGTATAAGTGAATTTTGGCTTCGGAAAGTTGGATTTTTGGGTCACATTGTTTCAGGTGATGGTATACGGGTTGATCCTAGTAAAATTTCGGCCATTATTGATTGGAAACCATCAAAAAATGTAACCGAGGTTAGAAGTTTCTTAGGGATAGCTAGGTATTATCGGCGGTTTGTAAATGGATTTTCTATAATTGTTGCTCCTATGACTAGACTACTCCGAAAGGATGTTAAATTTGAGTGGACCGAAGAATGTCAACAGAGTTTTGAAGAATTGAAAAAGTTATGATGCTTCGTGAAATGGCTTAGGATGTGTACTTATGCAAGAAGGAAAAGTGGTGGCTTATGCTTCGAGGTAGTTAAAATCTCACAAAAGGAATTATCCGACTCATGATTTGGAATTGGCTGCTATAGTGTTTGCTTTGAAGATTTGGCGACATTATCTGTATGGTGAAAAGTGTCGAGTATATACTGACCATAAAAGTCTTAAGTACTTGATGTCACAAAAAGACTTGAATTTGAGACAGCAAAGATGGTTGGAGTTATTGAAAGATTACGAGCTTGTTATTAACTACCATCTGGGAAAAGCGAATGTGGTTGCCGATGCTTTGAGCAGAAAGTTGCTATTTACTTTGAAAGCTATGAATACTCAGTTAAAGGTATCAGATGATGGTTCAATTCTAGCAGAGTTAAGAGCAAGACCGATGTTTTTACAAGAGATTTGTGAAGATTAGAAAAATGACCAAGATTTGCAAGCCAAGAGAAAGCAGTGTGAAGCTGATACGGGATTAGATTTCAGAATCGGTTCTGATGGTTGCTTGATGTTTAAAAACCAGATTTGTGTGCCGAAAAATGATGAATTGATTCAAAAGATTTTGCATGAAGCACATAATAGTTGTTTGGCAGTTCACCTGGGTAGCACGAAAATGTATAATGACTTGAAGAAAATGCATTGGTGGAGTGGAATGAAAAGAGATATCTCTGAGTTTGTATCAAAGTGCTTAATTTGTCAACAAGTGAAAGCTGAACACCAAGTACCTTCGGGACTACTCCAGCCTATCATGGTTCCTGAATGGAAATGGGATCGGATTACTATGGATTTTCTATCAGGGTTGCCGTTAACTCCGGGGAAGAAAAATGCCATCTGGGTAATAGTTGACAGACTGACTAAATCGGCTCATTTTATTCCGGTATGTACGGATTATTCTCTTAATAAGTTGGCTGAATTGTATATCAGTGAGATTGTTAGACTTCATGGAATACCTTTGTCAATCATTTCGGATAGAGATCCGAGATTTACTTTGCGGTTTTGGCAAAAGTTGCAAGAGGCATTAGGTACAAAGTTGAATTTCAGTACTGCCTTTCATCTATAAATTGATGGACAGTCAGAGAGAGTGATTCAGATTCTTGAAGACATGCTCAGATGTTGTGTATTGGAATTTTAAGGTAGTTGGGAAAGGTATTTACCGTTGGTAGAATTTGCTTATAATAATAGTTATCAGACGAGTTTGAAGATGGCACCTTATGAAGCATTGTATGGTCGTAAATGTCGAATGCCATTGTATTGGACTAAACTCAAGGAAAATCAGATTTATGGAGTTGATCTAATAAAAGAAACTGAAGAAAATGTGAAAGTGATTCGAGATTGTTTGAAAGCTGCATCGGATAGACAGAAATCTTATGCAGATTTGAAATGAAAGGAAATCAAATTTCAAGTTGGTGATAAGGTATTTTTAAAAGTGTCTCCATGGAAGAAAGTTCTTAGATTCGGACAGAAGGGCAAGTTGAGTCCTCGTTTTATTGGACCGTATGAAATAATTGAAAAAGTTGGACCAGTAGCTTATCGGCTAGCATTGCCATCTGAATTACAGAAGATGCATGATGTGTTCCATGTATATATGCTACATCGGTATCGTTCAGATCCTTCGAATATAATTTCACCGACAGAAATTTAGCTACGACCGGATATGACTTACGAAGAAGAACTGATTAAGATTTTAGCTCGAGAGGTCAAACAACTAAGAAATAAAAGTGTCGCTCTCGTGAAAGTATTGTGCCAAAAGTACGGGGTAGAAGAGACTACGTGGGAACCTGAGGAAACTATGAGAAATCAATACCCACACCTGTTTACTGGTAAGATTTTCGAGGATGAAAATCCTTAAAGGGGGGAGAGTTGTAATATCTCGAATTAGGGCCTAATCGAAATAGTGGTTTCATGACCACAAATCTGAGGTAGAAAAATTTATTTTATTATCATTTTAAGGTCTATGGCATGATTGCATGATTGTGTGAAAATTTCGTTTAGAAATTTTATCGATAGAGGGTCCAATTTGATATTTAGGACTAAATTGCAAAAGTTGTAAAATGTGTGTTCTAGTTCACAAAGGTATTAAGTACTTGTGAGTAAAGGGTTTTTAAAGTGGAGGTCCTTGGATAGTAATTAGACCATTATACTATTTTGGACAAAAATACCTAAAGGAAGATAAAACACTATAGTTTTTAATTAAGGGCATTTTGGTCATTTAGTTATTAAAATGAATTAAAAACAAAATTAAAAGCCAATTTTTGTCCATCTTCTTCATTAGGCCAAAATTTCAAGGGTTCTCCACAGCTAGGGTTTGTTTCAAGCTTCCAAGCTCCATAGTAAGTGATTCCAAGCCCCGTTTTTAATGTTCTTTACGTTTTTGGAATCCCGGTAGCTTGATTTAACTTATGCTAACAATAAGTCAACCTAGGATTCATATTTGGAAAAATACCCATAGGTTAAATTTGTGTATTTTGGTGTTTTATGATAGAATATGAGGTTTTAAATTATGTTAGACAACTTGTGCTACTCGGTTTTAAGTGAAAACGAGTAAAAGGGCTTAATCGGTAAAAATACCTAATAGTCATAAGTACATGTTAGAGTGTGAATTTGATGTTGCCATAGAAGGGAAAAATGATCAGCATGTCATAAAACATAAGAAAATAGGATGAGGTTTAATTTACGAGCTTTGGGGCAAATGTGCAAATATGTGAAAGTTTAGGGGCAAAATGGTAGTTTTGCCAAAGTTTGTACTAAGGGCTGTTTTGATGAATGTATGTATTAAATAAAATTAATTTGGCATTATAGATCCAGAGAAATGAGATTCAAGTCGCGATCGAGGGAAAAACAAAGTTTACGTGGAATAGGCTCGATTGCTAATATTTTGTATCGAGGTAAGTTCACGTGTAAATAAGGTAACATAATTTTTATTTTAAGTGATTTAATTTTATTTATATGATATGATGCTTATTATCATGAAATATGATGTTTTGTAAATTATTATTTGGTGATATGCAAATTATGTGAACAACTTGATAATTAGCAAGTATCGATTTCTATATTCCGAAGAAGGCGATCGAAATGTGTAATTGAAAAGAATCCCGTTTGAACCTTGGGAATAGATTAGAGTACAAGTGACATGTCACTAGGATGGTTGAGTTCCGAACTCATTGAGTTGAGTCCGAGTTCGTGAGATGTAACTAGGCATCCGAGCTCGTTGAGTTGATCCAAGTTCACTTATAGATGCGAACGCTTGAGCTCGTTGAGTTGAGTCCGAGTTTGTTTATGGGCGGGTTACATGGTAGCGTGGCTACATAGATTCAAAAGCTATTGAGCTTGTTCAGTTATGAGTATAGCACTTATGTGCACACTATCCGCGTATCCGAAATTATATTCCTACGTGTTCAACGGGAGAATCCTAAGAGAATATTGAGGATGCTTAAAATGAAAGTGATTCGATGATGAATGTGTTGAAGAAGTGAAAATGGACAAGTATGAGTTTAATTTTTGGTTGAGAACTTGGTGAGACAAAATTGTGGTAAGATAGTAAGTATTTTTATGTTATGAGTGTTTTAATGATGTTTATTTTGGATTGCATAATCATGTTACTTATTATTTACATGTGAACTTACTAAGCATTTATGCTTACTCCCTCCTTTTTCTTCATTGTAGTTTTGACAAGCCGGCTTGAGAATCGGGATAGGTCGAAGGCTCGTTCACACTATCCGAAGACCTAAATTGGTAAAATGGCTTATATATTTTGAGTGTGGCATGTATAGCAATATACTCACTTTGTATAAATGATCATATGATATGGTTATGGTTTGGTAAGAAAAGGGTTTGTAAATGATTAGCTATTGGAATGGCTAATCAAGTTTATATATGATAACATGTATGCTTTATGTCTTAACTAAACCATGAAAATCCTTGGAATGGTAAAATTGGCCATAAAACAGAGTCATACAGCAGCAGTGATGTGAATTTGAAAAATCATTAAAAATAGTAGAAATGGAATTAAATGATTAATAAGTTATGAAATTGAAGCTTGATGAGTCTATTATCATATGGATGGAACAAAACAGGTAAATGAGTTATATTTTATGAGATATTTAAATTTTTGTGAAATAGGGTTAGAGCAATTTCTGAATCCCCTATTCTAACTTTGGAAATTCATCAAAAATTGTAAAAAAACAATTAGAGGTCATGCTTTATATGTACAGATTCCTTATTGAGTCTAGTTTTAAGAGAAACAAATGGAATAGTCTTTTGAGTTCTGTACAAAGAGAATAGTGGTTCGTAATACACAGGGGTCAGAGTAGTCAAACCCTGAAAAAGGGGAGACTTTAACTAATAAACTGTACTAATTGGCTCGACTAAAAATTCTATAAAAAAATTAGTAGATAGATACTTGAGTCTAGTTTCAAGTAAAATTTACATATTTTAATTTCAAATTTCGGAACTCAAGATATGAATTTTTAAGCGACTGTGACGCAGTTAGCCAGCTTATCTGGAAATTTTAAAAATAAATTGTTTGAGCTGTTTATTTAATGAATTAAGTTTAGTAACACCTCAAGCTTGACTCTGGCAACGGTTTCGGGCGTGGAGGCATTACACTAAAGATTATTCATCTTAAGGAATTATCTTGTGCTAATTTTTCTCAAAGAAGATGACTTATTAAAACCTCACTAGCAAAAGTTGAATTGATCTCTTGCACTTTTGAAAGAAATATGGGCTCATTTATCCAGAAAGTGGAATGTTTTGATATAATTTTAGTAGATGCGTGTGATATCCTGAATTACGGCCTAATCAGAATAGTAGTTTTGAGACCACAAATTCGAGATAGAAATAATTATTTTATAATTATTTTGAGGTCTATTTTATGATTGCATGATTGTGTGAAAGTTTCGTGAAGAAATTCTATGCATAAAGTGCTTAATTTGAAATTTGGGACTAAATTGAATAAGTTGCAAAACTTGCATTCTAGAAGTTTCTAGTATGAAATTGCTTTGGAATATTAATTAAGAGGCCTTAAATAGTAATTTGACTAATTTCTAAGTTTTTCGACAAAAATTGGACATGGATGGAATTTTTGAAAGTTAAGTAAGGAAGGGCATTTTGGTCATTTGGATTTTAATGAATTAAAATGGGAAAAATCAAGTAAAAATCCATTCATCTTCTTCATGTTGCTGCCAAATTTTACTTGCTACCATAGCTAGGGTTTCTTCAACTTCTAAGCTCAATAGTAAGTCAATCCTCGCCCCGTTTTTAATGTTCTTTACATATTTGAAATTCTTGTAGCTCGGTTTACCTATTTCTACCAATATTTTGAGCTAGGGTTTATATTTAAAAATTTACCCATGAATGATATGCATGAATTTTGATGTTTTATGGTAGAATATGAAGCTTGAGATTGTGTTAAACAACTTTTGCTAAGTGATTTTACGTAAAAACGACTAACATGACGTAATCGGTAAAAATTTCTAATGTTCATAAATACATGATAGAGTGTGAATTTGATGTTGCTATAGAAGGGAAAAATGATCAGCATGCCATAAAACATAAGAAAATAGGAAGAAGTTTAATTTCCGAGCTAGAGGAAAAAATCGTAATTTTGTGAAACTTTAGGGGTAAAATTGTAATTTTTGCCATAGGATGTTTTTGGAGTAATTTGAGTAATGTGAGACATTAATAAGTAAAATGTGTTATTATAGATCAAGAAAGACGTGGAATCGACCTTGATTAGGGAAAAGAAAAGATTTTGAGCTAAATTGTCAACCTTTATACATTTTGTACCGAGGTAAGTTCAAGAGTAAATAAAGTAACATAATTGTTGTTTTAATCAATTTAATGTTGTTTATATGATATGATGCTTATTATTATCATGAAATGTTATGTTTTGTGGTTATTGTTGAATAATATGTAATTATGTGAATTACTTGATGAGTATGAACTATCACCGAAGTATCGATTTCGATATTTCGTGGAAGATGGCAAAGGCGTATGATCGAGGAAAATCCCATTTAAACATTAGGAATAGATTAGAATACAAGTGACATGTCACTAGGAAATTGAGATCCGAACTCGTTGAGTTGCGTTTCGAGTTCGTGAGAATTATGAGGCATCCGAACTAGTTGAGTTGCGTTCCGAGTTCACTTATGGATGCAAGCATCCAAACTCGTTGAGTTGTGTCCCGAGTTCATTATGGATGTGAAAACTCAAGCTCCTTGAGTTGCGTTCTGAGTTCATTATGGGTGAAATTATGATAGTTTGATTTCATGTATCCGAATTATATTCCGATGTGTTCAACGGGTAAAGTTCTAGTGAAATGGAAGAATTCTCGAGATGAAAGTGACTAGTTGGTAAGTGTTGTGGAATGGATACTTTGTACAGGTATGTACTTAACCCTCGGGTTGAGACTTCAATATAACAATAATATGGTAGGATCATGAATGAGAAATATGATATGAATGCTTTGGTGATATTATGCAAATGTGGATTTCGTATTATTGCATGGTTGTGTTACTTGCTATTTACGTGTGAACTTACTAAGCAATTGTGCTTACTCCCTCCTCTCTATTCTTTTTAGTTTTGTCAAGCCGGCTAGGAGATTGGGAACGGTCGGAGGCGCGCTCACACTATCAACAAACTATTTCGGTATAATGACTTGTATATTTTGGGAATATGGCATGTATAGCATTATAATTATTTTGTGTATATAATCTTATGATATGGCTCATGGATAGCATGGAAATGTTTGAGAATGATTATCTATTGGAGTAGCTAATCAAGGTTATATTTGATAACACGTATGCTTTATGTGCTAATTAATCTATGGAAATCCATAAAATGGTGAAATTGGCTATAAAATAGAATCACACAGCAGCAGTGACATGAGTTTGAAAAATCACAAAAAATAGTAGAAATAGAATTAGATGATGAATAATATATGAAATTAAATCTTAATGAATATATTTTCATTTGGAAGAAACAAAATAGGTAAAAGAGTTGTATTTTATGAGATATTTACATATTGGTGAAACAGGGTCAGAGCGATTTCTGGATCCCCTGTTCTGACTTTAGAAATTCACCATAAATTGTGTAAAAATAATTAGGACTCATACTTTATATGTATGGATTCCTTATTGAGTCTATTTTTAAGAAAAACAAACGACATGGTCATTGGATCTCTTTACAGGAAGAAATTTCATTCATAGTGTACAGGGTCAGAGTAACCGAACCCTAAAATAGGGGAGACTTTAACTAATAAAATGTACTAATTGGCCTGAAAAAAATTCTAGAAACAAATTAGTAAGTAGATATATGAGTCTAGTTTTAGGAAAAATTTACGGAATTTGATTTTGAGTTTTGTAACTTGAGATATGAATTTTTTTAGCGACTGTGATGCAGATGGACAGTTTACTACGAGAATTGTTTGAAGTTGTTGAAATGCTAAAATAAGTTTAGTAATGTCTCATGCTCGACTCCGGCGACGATCTCGGGTAAGGGGGCGTTACAATGCGTGTACAATATAATCACTTGTGAATTATCAAATCATAACCTGCTATTTGCAAGAGTACTTGTTTAATGAATTGTTTAAGAACAAAACTTTTGAATTATGCAATTGGGACAATTCTTGCTAATGTTTGTGAGCTAATTCCTCAGGCTTTTAATGATCATGTATGTTAAATTGTTAGTGAAAAATGGTTTAGTAGAATTAATAATTAAATGTCTTCATTTAATAGCTAAATCATATTTTTTTTAGAATAAAAGTTTTTGTATATATGTGTAAGGATATGATATTTTATATGAATCGACACTTGTACGCACCATGTTAATAAGTTTTGATAAATACTCCCAATTAAAATTGGCTTTTGGTCAGGACTCAAATACAGTCCATTTTAGAAATTTTGAATGTGTGATATATGTTTAAGTTGCTCCACCACAATGCACAAAATAGGTATTCAAAGAATGTTAGGAACATACATTAGTTATAAGTCTCATTGTATTATTAAATGTGTAGAATAAATTGGATATTCAATTATAACATGATTTGGTGATTACAACTTTGATTTGACAAGTTTTCCTAACATCAAGGAGAGAGAAATGATAAAAGTTTGATAAAATGTCACACCCAATTTTTAACAAGATCCGATATTAAGAGTAAGTGAGGTCTTAATTGAAGGAAAAGTTGGTTCAGTGGGCTCTATCGTAAAATCAGAAGAATTTGGTAACTGAATGGCGAATAGTTGAGTCTCATTTCTGGTTCAATTAAGTTGGAGCTGTTTAGTTCCTTAGTGGGGGACATAATGATTAGCGACTAATGGTTTAGAATTGTGTCTTTGATGATCGTGTGTGGGGGTTATATATGTGAGAGAAATGTCCTCCTACAGGGGAATTCTTCTCATTTCTGTTTCACCATCTTCATCTTCTTCTTGAGTCTACTTTGAAAAGAGAGAGAGTTTAATGGAAAGCTCTACATGGAAAGATGAAATCAGAGTTTGATATCTAATAGTAGAGAATAATGTAAACTGGTTAGATTCTTAACTTTTCTACCTTAATGGATTTGAGGAAAAGAGAAGGGAGTTAAGGATTTTTGGGAAAACTTTGAAAGGTTTTTGTACGTTACTGGATACTAGTTTCTAAAGTATGAATGTCTTTGGTTTAATTTGTATTATGATTGTCGTGCTTAGCTTCCAGGGTGAAAGAGGCTCTAGTGTTTGGAAAAACTAAGTTGGTAAGGAGGAAGAATAGAAAGTGAAGTTCTATACTCCATTTTTTAGGTGCTTTATTGTTGCTGTGCTACATGTATGATCTGCATTGAGTTCAGTCTAAGTCTAGGGATGTTTATGAGTATGGTCTGGGATTGTATGGAAATGATATGCATGCATTGGTTTGTGTAAGTATGAGAGTTGCAAGAATGTTTTCTATTAAACCAATATAGGTATGTATTGATGAAATGTTGGTGTAATCCATGATATAGTATGAATAAATAATATTGATTCAAATGATATGCGTGCTATTTGTGCTTATAAAATGTGCGGTATGGAGGGAAGAAAATGGTGGATTAGCTGATGATAGGAATGATTGGAGTAATCGAGGAATGGGTGGATTCAAGGGAGTTTTGTGATATCGTGGAATGGTTATCTCCTAGCCTTTTGGGGCAACACCGTGATGATGGTCTATAGGTTCCATAGAGTGGTATTGATCTGTCATAATTCAATGTAGCAGATTAAACTAGTTTTCACACTTAAGGAGCTTGAATACGAGCATTTTAATTATGTTTTAATTAAATTTTCAAGTTTAGTCTAAATGCAATAAAAAGTGTATTATGAGTCTTTTATTGACCTTAGGGGCCGAATGAGGCCTAAAGGTGAGCTAATATACTTAGTAAGTGTGAAAGAGACCATTAGAGGGTGTATAAACTCAATATTGGTCGCTGTGTTGCAACACGAGAAGTTTGGTGTCGCAACATAGGGAGCAAAATGCAAAACTAATCCTTTTACGGGAATTAGCAAGTGGAGGTTTGATTAATTGATTCTTATGTAGAGTTTTCTTTGGGGATCAATTGTTTGGGAGAGGAAGAACTTAAACCCTAGGCTTGACAACCCTAGGAAGTCATTTATGTGAGAATTAACCCAAAATTGGTGTGGCCTATCCGTGAACAGCTTAACCCCAAACTGGTTTGTACTCTGAGGTTAAAAGATAAGTAGTTCTTGTCAACTCATTAGTTTAGTGGAAGATCGAGAGATCCTGCTAGGATAGTGACTAGTTGATTGTGTAAAAACTCGAAATAGGAATTAGTTATGACCACCAAAGCAAACTAATCACCCATGCCTAGAATTGATTAAAGTCTATAAATTAAGTTTTTCGAAGTTCTTTATATTTATATTATTGTTATTTCTATTTTTTTATTTATAAAAATCTAAAAGTATTTTCTTTTATGTTTTATCGTACTACAATTTATTTAAATTACTAATTAGATCTATTTGTGCTTAGGTTAGAATTAATTTATTGCTAGCCTCCCCTTGGGTACGATCCTCGGAGAACTTACCTCCTTTGTTGTAACTATATTACAGCCTGACCCGTATACTTGCGAACATCGCTTTATTATATATCTTTTGTGCCTTATCGTTACTCTGGACGTTGGCACGTCTGGAGGCGGGTAAGTTGTTGGCATCGTTGCTAGGGAGGCAACATCACTAGATTGATTTTAGTTTTTTCATTTATTAGTGTAATTAGGAAAAATTTAAATTATATATACAATTTTTACTTTTACTAACATTTTTATTTTGCCTTTTGGTTTTAGTGTATGACTCGTAGTAGGGGAATGCCTATAAAGCCAACCACTGATCCAGAAAGAATAATCCGTAAGAATCTTCGACAGCAACAACAACAACGATAGATGCAGAACCCACCACCTGATGTAGGCAATTTACCACCGTGAGACAACCCGTTGTTCAATGAAATTAAAAACAATAACCCACAAGACTTACCACCACCACTACAACTACTCGCAAATATACCTATGGTGTGCAACGAAAGAACCTTAAGGGACTATGCACTACCAAGTCTGGAGATGGTTCAATGAAGTATAACAAGGCCAACCATCACAACTAATAATTTTGAGATCAAACCAACAATGATCCAAATGATCCAGAATAATTTTCAGTTTACAAGCACAATGACAGAGGACAAATCAACATCTGAAGCGGTTCTTTCAACTTTGTGATACTTTTAAATATAATAGGATCACTGATAACGCTATTCATCTTCGGTTGTTCCCCTTCTCCTTAATAGATAATGCTTTCTCTTGGTTATATTCGCAGACACCAAGATCTATCATGACATGGGATGAATTCGTAGGAAAATTCTTACAAATGTTCTTCCCTATCAGTAAGACGGTCTAACTGGGGAGGGAGATTGCAACGTTCAAACAATTAGAAGGAGAAAGTTTTCATGAAGCCTGGGATTGTTTTAAAATTTTTATTCAGAGATGCCCATATCATGGATTACTCAAGTGGCTACGACTGCAAATGTTCTATAATGGGTTGGATGCACATGCACGACTAGGACTTGATGGAGCCGCAAGAGGAGCTTTAATGAATAGGACATATGAAGAAACATATGAATTGATAGAGAACATGGCAATGAATTCCTACCAGTGGCCAACCGAATGCTACACATATCGCCAAAAACCATCTACGGCAAGGCTATTAGGAGGACGACAGATGCCAACAGATTGTAGATGGACTTAACCATATCGAGTCTTCAACCAGTGCATCGTATATATATAGAGGAGATAAACCTCTCTTCCAGTATATCAATAATCCAACCGAGGATGCGAACTATGTAACACCCCATGCCCGTATCCTACGACGGGATAGAGTACAAGGCGTTACCTAACTTAAACTCGTGCTTACTACCAATTCCAAGTTTCCAAGACTTGGACAAATTTAAAACTTTCTCAAGATTATCAACAAGTCCTTAATATGGCCTACGAGACCTAAAATACCCATTAGAAATCGTTCAAAAACACATAGGGTTCTTTAGTCAACTTTAGAAAAATGACACTTGACACAGGGGCACACGCCCGTGTAGAAGGGGCAACATGCCCTTGTGATCAATTTGACATGGTCGTGTGGTTGGCCCGTGTGGCTGACACGGCTAGGTAATACAGGGACACCCTCGTGTCTGGCATCCATGTGGAATTAATTGCAAATGCACACCTACAGAGGTTTTCACACAGCTTGGCATACGCCCGTGTCCATTGCCCATGTCTTTCACATGGCCATGACACGCCCGTGTCCTAGCCCGTGTGTAAAAACCTGGACATTTTTTTTCTGACGTCAGCATTTCTTAAGGGTCACACAGCCAAGGCATACGCCCATGTGCTAGACCGTGCCATTCGCACAGCTGAGACACACGACCGTATCTCTACCCGTGTGTTTAGTATCATGCATTCTGACTTGAAATTTTTACGTGCAAAGGACACATGGCTGAACAACATGCTCATGGTGCTGGTCCTGTGTCACACACGGCCTAGACACACACTCGTGTGTCTACTCGTGTGGACAAAATCAGGCTATTTACCAAGCCTCTTTGCCACTCTTACTTACACAACCTACACAAAAGCAACCAAAACCAGTTCAAGACTATTTTATGTAATTAAATCAGCTACGATAGGCAACATTTCATATGTGCATTCTATTCATCCATGAACATAACACCATTTGCATTTATCAATATGAATATTAGCTATCATTCAAGGCCTACTGCAAAATGAGGAATTTATCCCAAGCCAACACATTTGACCAATTTAATAACAACACAAAACATAAGTCTAGTTCCCTATACATGCCATATTCAAAAATATAAATCAAACTATACTAAATACTTTGATTGATAGTGTGATCGATATCTCTGACTCTCGTTGATCCTTGAGCTAGATAGGCGGCACTATAGGAAAAATGAAAGGAGAGGGAGTAAGCATATAGCTTAGTAAGTTGCATATAAATTATTATACAACAATACATTGCCAATCATCAACAAGTATCATAATACACAAGTGGGCATAAGCAAAACTTACTCATCAATAGTCAATACACATCATATAGCATATAATGTGGCCCACATTTTATACATACCAAATAGGTACCTGTATCACTCACAACACGGTTATACTTTCCTCATTAACTAGAAATCAGAACTTTCACCGTTGAACCATTTGGAATGCTATCGGATATTCCATAGCCTCAAACGTGGGGTAAGGTGTCGATGCCATGTCCTAGACATGGTCTTACACTGGCTCATATCTCAAGTCAATGCCATGTCTCAGACATGGTCTTACACTAACTATCATCTCGTAGCCGATGCATGTCCCCGACATGTCTTACCCTGGCTTACATCTCGAGGCCGATGCATGTTTTAGACATGTCTTACACTAGCACTCGTCTCGATGTTGATGCCATGTCCCAGACATGTTCTTACACTGGCTCTCATAATGTAGCTGATGCATGTCCCAGGCATGTCTTACACTAGCTCACAATAACCCATATGTCACGGCTTGAATATCCAATTTATTTCCTAGGTTCAAATGGGAACTCTACTATCTCTATTCTCATCATATTTTCCCATTTCCACAGGTCAAGCAATTTATGCTATAATAATTTCGATACAATTCAAACACATATATTATCAATGTAGTTGTATTATTTACATACAACTTACCTCGGATTACAAAATGTGGTGACTAGTTGATTTAGTCGATTTGCTTGGCTTTCCTTCGGTCTAGGTTTAGATTCTGTATTTCTTGATCTATAATAGCAAAATACACTTACTTCTAGAGATGATAAGTTGCTGCAAGTTTCAAGCTTCAAAACCCTCATATGGCTGATAAAAATCGGTGAAGAAGAAAAACAAAGAGGATGTGGCCTTTGTTTTATTTTAATTATTAAAACTAGTCAAAACTGGTGACCAAAACTCACCTAATTTTGACTTTCTCATCAATTTGTCTCCTATGGCCAGCGAAGCTATCTCTATAGAGTCTAATTGTCTTTTAAATACCCTCAATTTAGGTTATCTAGCTATTTGACACTTTTAGCTATCAATTTAGGACTTTTGCATTTTATGCGATTTAGTCCTTTTTCGCAATTGGGCTCAGAAACGTCAAAATTAACTCACCAAATTTTTCATACACTAATATAAACATGCAATGACTCCAAAATAATGATAAAATACTTTATTTGAATCCAGATTTGTGGTCCTGAGACCACTATTCTGACTAGGCCCTAAATTGGGTTGTTATAAACTACATCAGAAATAAGAGTGGAAACCATTATTCAAATACTTATAATCCCAGATGGAGGGACCGCCCAAACCTAATATGGGGTGGAAACCAAGGAGAAGGTAATAATTCTAACCAAGTTAGAAGTACTAATTATCAACTATTTAAAGAAGCCTCAGGAAAGGTCCAACCCGAATGACCATACTGTATGTGGTCAACGCTTGGACCGGATTGAGGGTGAGATACAGTCAATGAGGATGAAAGTTAAACAAGTACAGTTTGAGTGTACCAGTACTATGAGAACATTGACTAGGCTCGAAGATTAGATGAACCATTTAATAAGCATGAGTGGAGATATCAAAAGGCAAATTGGCACAGAAATCCCAAGTAACATAGAAAATAATCCTCAGAGAGAGGGGAAGGAGCATGTGAAGGAAATAGGGCTTCATTTCAGTTAAGTATTGAGTAGCCGAGAAAAACCAACTCATGAGGAAAACAAAGAGGATTCTAAAGATCTTCAAAAGAACCCCTAAGAAGCTGAGAAGAAAACAAGACCAGAAGAAGTAGCCGACCAGTAGCTGAGCTAGAGAAAGAGCCAGTCAAGGAGCTTGCAATTATAAAAGTACCATTCCCTTCACGGTTGGAGGAAAAACAAAGATAGAATGAGGATGAATTTGTAAGTTTTCTGAACTTATTCAGAACATTAAACACTAACTTGCCTTTAATTGATTTAATTGAGAAAGTCCCTATGTATGCCAAATACTTAAAAGAAATCATGTTTAGGTGTAGGCGAATTAAAACAGGAGAGCAAGTTAGCATAAACGCTTCATGTAGTGTGATTATATCTCAACAAGTTGCCCCAAAGTTAAAAGACCCAGGGAGTTTTAAAACTCCAAATAGAGATAGGGGATATTCATTTTAGTAAAGCTTTATGTGATTTAAGAGCTATCATAAACCTAATGTCTCTATCTATATACGAAAAACTGAGGCTAGGCAACCTTAAAAACACTTAGATCACGCTATAGTTGGCTGGCAAATCTTCAGTGCATCCAAAAGGAGTATTGGAAGATGTGGTTGTCAAGGTGCGCAACTTTATCATCCCGGTAGACTTTATGATACTCGATTTTGAGAAAGACCGTGAGATACCCATCTTGTTAGGTAGACCATTCTTAGCAACATCAAAATCCACCATTGATCTGAAAAAGAATGAATTAACCATGAGGATCAATGGTGAAACATAAAATTTTAAATATGGTCACCAACAAGATGAGGTAGAAAGAAAAAGATTAGGGAGAAAATGTTGTGAAATATCTGTAAAAATCCCTAACAACCCTGAGCCAAGGGAACTATTTTCTACTATTAATGCAAGTCGAAAAAGTAAATTCAAAGAGCGGGACAAGTGTAAGAAGGTGGAATGGCTTGATGGATGCTGGATAAACACTAATAGAAATAAAACAAAGAGAGCATCCACAGGCATGCTAATTGAGGTAACGGATGAATCTGACAGCTAGATCTAACATGTAACACCCCAAAATCTATTATAATTATTTTTTATTTTTTGTTGTTACACAAATGCATGTCTGCTTCAGTGGTTAAGGGTTTTGGGAAGTGTTGGAGTGGTTCCAAGTTCAAGCCTTCGCTTGGGAGATTTTTGCTTTTTAATGAATAAGCCCTTAGCTTTAGTTAGTAGACTTATAAATAAATCTTATTAAATATATGACAGAATTAACCTACTGGTCTAGTGGTTAAGTGGAGTGTTGTTGTTGCATGGGGTCAGGAGTTTGAGTCTCAACTCAAGTGAAGGATTTATTTTTCTTGTGACCGTGTAGGTGTTTGTGTGTTAGTGAAATTATAATGCTAATGGGCGGTTAGAGTGGTTGAGAAGTGTGGGGGTTGTTATGGCCGAATTTGGGGAGGATAATGGGGGGATTTTAGTTGTTAAGGGATTTGGATAAGTAGGGATTTGGTTGAGAGATTTTAGGAGTGGTTTTGGGAGTGTAGGATGGAGATCGGGTAGAATTGAAACTAGTAAGGGGGAGAAAGTTCGGCTACACTCTCTCTCAATTCTGAATTTTTCTAATAGTGTAGGCATTTTTGCTTCTAGTTTTCTCTCTACTTTCATCCCCTGGCTTTTCTGTTTCTCAGTTCTTTCATCTGTTACTTTCTTCTCTCATTTTCCTCTTTTGTTTTCTTGGCTTACTTCCTTTTACTGAAGTTCTAAATGTGTTCTCTTTAGCTACCCTAGCTGAAACATAGCCGTTCCTATCAAAAAATTTTGACTTGGGCATTAGTTTCCCTTTAACTATTCTATCGACTGTTCTTCCTTTCCTATCTTCTCTTCACGAAAATTGTGTGAGGTTTGTATTTCAGTTATACTCTCTGCTTCTTTTTGAATTTGCATTATCTCGTAATAATGTTTCTTTTTCCTCATTTGTAGATCATCCATTTTCTTCCACTCTTGTGGTTTAGTGAACAAAGGGTTCCACTTTGTTCTCCCTTGGCCGAATCTTCTGGTTCTCTGCTCGCGTGGTTGGTGAAGTCTAAGAATCTGAGGTCAGCTAATTGGAGTTCTCATATTGCAGAATCGTGTTTTCACTTTAAGGTGCGGGTTATCTCAGAGTGCGGTTTAACTTCAAACAAAATAAGGTGTGTAAACACAACCTCGATTATGGAAATCGGCAAAAGCCAGAGTAAGTGAATGACGACGCCACACGGGCATGCGCTCGCTCGTGTGGTAGTCCGTGTGACTAAACATGGGCGTGTGATCGACGAAGCCGGCCTTGTGCGATTTTATGGGCTAGGCCGAATTGGGCTGTGGGCCATACGGGTACGTGGGCCTCACACAGGTGAACCACACTAACATGTGGAAATATTGGGCCAGGCCGTGTGATCTACACGACCAAGGCCATTTTGGGCCGTGTGGACCCACATGGGTCGTGGGGCCATTTTCACTGTTTGACTGCTAAGGTTGCACGAGTCACCTAAGATGACTGTAGACCTACTTTTGCGTCGGTAAGCTTACTTAGACCCTTTAATTGATTGCATGACTATTATGCCCCTATGTGATGTATGGATCTATATTCATGTATGACTATATTTTAGCATGCTATTTTTAACTGTATTGAGTACATGTATAATATTATGATATGACATGACATGTTTGCATGATGCATTGCATGGGGATGGGTATATTATGATTGGAGGAAGTGTACTATACTGGTAGCTCTACTGCATATCACTGACGGCTTTAAGCGGATTTTATTACTGGCAGCTCAGCTGCAAATTACTATTTAGTGCCGCAACTGGTACTACTTGGAGTGTAAGGATGGGTGTGTTGATTATATCCTCACATGGAGTGTAGGGTTGGACGGAGATGGAGTGTAGAGGCTAGTTGGGTAGGATTTCCTGATTGCATATTTGAACCATTACTGTTACTGAGATGGGCTTAGGCCCAAACTGTTATTGATATTGTAATGGGCTTAGGCCCAGATTGTATTTGCTCTCTGTTTGGTTGTTTTATATGGGATTACATACTAGGTTTTCGTAAACTCATCCCTGAGTTTTATCTGTACAGGTAATCCCCAGACATAGGTGGATCGGTGCTGCAGAGGACTTAACGGTGGCCATACGACTTATTTCGTTCTATTTTAGTAATTAATTAAGAAATTGGTCTTATTTTGGGGTATTTACTGTAATAATGGCCTCTTAAATTATCATGGATAATTTGGGATTTTTATTGTTTGGATTTATATCTACTAGCAGTAGGGACAATCGAGTTTTCAAAAAATCAAACTATTTTAACAAATTGCCCACGAATACACAAACTATTTTAAAAGCTTTCACGAAAAGAGATGTTTTGAAAATTAATAACGTTCTGAAATTAAACAAATTTTTGATAATGATTCACGTTTTGAAAATGAACGACACATCTTAGAAACATTGAAAGGTGATAAAAAGAAGACTAATAGAACAAAGGGTTTTACGCTAATGACGACTTGTTTTATGAAAAACACTTCAATGTGACATCGCCAGGTTCGGCCATAACGTCTATGCCGGATTTGGAGTGTTACATTTAGTGGTATCAGAGCTAGGTTACTAAACTCGGCTGTGGATTTGGGTTTTAAAAACTTAAAGAACTGATTTTTTTGAATGTGTGGTACACCGAGTCTCCGGCGTCGATCCTGTAAGTTCTCTAGAACTGTTATATGTCTTAAATTGAAACTGTTATTATTCTAAAACTACTATAGGTAGTAGACTGTGCTGAAACACTCTAGTGAGTGTAAACTGGAAACTGTAGTAAGACTGCAATCTACGAAAACAAACTCTGAATTACTGATACTATTTTCTATAAATTTGCTAGTAATTACTGAAACTATGAACTGATTTGTGTAAAACTATTAATATAGATAAACACGATTAGACAATGGGCACATGTGGTACTCGTGGACGGGGTCTAAGGGGCCGTGGTAGAGGCCGTAGAGGTGCTCAAATCGATCCTCGTCGTCTGGCCACATACCTAATTTGGAAACTAGTGAGACACCGGCTTCACCAGTGACTGAGACTAGGTCTCATGATCGAGTGGCTGGGGACGACGCACTGTCCCAAGCCATGTTAATAATTTTGGAGAGGGTCGCGGGGACCAATACTGGTGCTATGGGCCAAGGGTCGGTTACGAAATGACTCCAGTCTAATGGAGCTGAGATTTTTAGGGGTATTGCTGGAGTTGCCCCTAATATGGCTGAGTATTGGATTGAGGCCACAGAAAGGATCATGGATGATCTCGACTGCACCCCCGAGCAGAAACTAAAGGGTGCAGTGTCACTGCTGAGAGATGAGGCTTACCAGTGGTGGCTTATGGTTGAAGAGGGCACTCAGCCCGACTGACTGACCTGGGAGTTCTTTAAGACTACTTTCTAGGGGAAGTATGTGGGTGCCAGTTACGTGGATGCCCATAGGAGAGAGTTCTTGAATTTGACCCTGGGGATAGATCAGTGGCTGAATATGAGGCTGAATTTTTACGACTAAGTCACTATGCACGAGGGATGGTGGTGATTGAGTACGAGTGATGTGTTCGTTTTGAAGGTGGCCTCAGAGATAGTTTATTAGTTCTGATAGCTCCACAGAGGGAGCGAGATTTTGCTGCATTGGTTGATAAGGTAAAGACCGACGAGGAAGTGAAATGCGCTGAACGTCAAAACCGTGAGAAAGAGAGAGGTAGGAACAAAAGGGTTTCGGAGCCTTCGAGTTCATTTCTGAAGCCTAAGAAAAAGGCCAAAGTTGATGGGCCGATCAGAGTTGGGGCCCCTGTTGCTGCTACTGGACCACAACCCTGTGTTGATTGTGGGAGACACCATCAAGGTGAGTGCTGGAAAAGGAATGAGGCTTGTTTGAGGTGTGGTTCATTGAAGAACTGTATCAGAGAGTGTCCATGGAGGCCTGATCAGATGCAAGCTCTAGGGTTAGGTTCTGCACAACCGTCGAGGGGTGTTCAACAGCCACTGAGAGGCTGTGGTCAGGCTAGAGGTGGTAATGGTTTGGGCCGTGGTCACAGAGCACTGAGCAGAGGTGTTGGGCATACTGAGGCGAGGCAGCCTACTCTTGTTTATGCTGCACATAGCCGAGAGGATGGAGATGCTCCGAATGTTATCACGGGTACGTTCTTTATCTATGAAGTACCTTATATTGCACTGATAGATGTAGGATCTACTCACTCCTATATAACTTGTACTGTGTCTGAGACTTTGGGTATCTTGGTTGAGAGCACTACGAGTGAGGTTACTGTACTGAGTCTATTGGGGCAGTCGGTGAGGGTAAATAAACTGTTTAGAGATGTTCATTTAGAGGTTCAAAGGGTTATCTTTTTGGCGAATTTGATGGAACCTCCTTTTGGAGAATTGGATCTAATACTGGGAATGACTGGATGGTTAAACATCGAGTGAGCTTGGATTGTGCTACTAAACGGATGGCACTGAGAACTGTGGAGGACGACGAAGTAGTTGTAATTGGAGAACATCAGAACTACTTATCGAATGTGATTTCTGCAGTAAGGGCCGAAAAGTTGGTTTGAAAGTGATATGAGGCGTATCTGGCCTACATTAGTGTTTCAGATTCTGAAGTTTCTTCTGTTAAAGATATCAGAATGGTTAAAGATTTTTCGAATGTCTTTCCTTAGGAGCTACCTGGGTCACCTCCACATCGTGAAGTTGAGTTTGGGATTAAGCTTTTGCTTGGTACAACTTCGGTGTCTATCGCCCCTTATAGAATGGCATCGAAGGAGCTTATGGAGCTTAAAGCTCAGATTCAAGAGTTGTTAGATCGTGGGTTCATTTGCCCTATTTTGTTTGTTAAAAAGAAGGATGGATTTATGTGTATGCGCATCGATTACCGACAATTGAATAAATTGACCATTAAGAATAAGTACCCCCTACCGAGGATAGATGATCTATTCGACCAATTTTGAGGAGCTTAGATTTTCTCTAAGATTGATCTCCAATATGGGTACCATCAACTGAGGGTCAAGGAGACTGATGTATACAAGACAACGTTTAGGAATCGTTATGGTTTACGAGTTCCTAGTGATGCCATTTGGACTGACGAATGCACCAGTGGCTTTTATGGATCTGATGAACCGAGTGTTCCAGCCCTATCTAGATCGGTTCGTAGTGGTTTTTATTGATGATATCCTACTGTATTCGAGGATTGAGGATGAACATGATGAACATCTCCGAGTGGTTCTGCAGATTCTGAGGGAGAAACAACTGTACGCCAAGTTCAGTAAATATGAGTTCTGGTTACGAGAGGTAACATTTCTGGGCCATGTGGTGTCTACTGAAGGAATTAGGGTTGATCCTTGAAAGATTGAGGCCATTTTGGATTGGAAGCCGCCTAAGAATGTATTTGAGATCCGTAGTTTTCTGGGACTGGCAGGGTAGTTTCGACGATTTGTAGAGGGTTTTTCACTGATTGTAGCACTTTGACTAAGTTGTTACATAAGGGTGTGCCATTTAACTGGACTGATGAACAACAGGAGAGCTTCGAGAAGCTCAAGAAGGTTCTTACTGAGGCCCCTGTCTTGATTTAGCCAGAGTCAGGGAAAGAGTTCACTGTCTACAGTGATGCATCACATGTTGGTTTGGGATGTGTATTGATACAGGAAGGTAATGTAGTAGTGTATGCGTCTCGTCAACTAAAGATTCATGAAGCAAATTATCCGATATCTGACTTGGAGTTGGCTACAGTGGTATTCGCACTGAAAATTTAGAGGCATTATCTGTACGGTGAGAAGTGTATCATCTGCACTGATCACAAGAGCCTCAAATATCTCCTCACTTAGAAGGAGATAAATCTTAGGTAGTGTAGATGGATTGAGCTGCTTAAAGACTATGACTGTACGATCGAATACCATCCTGGTAAGGCCAATATGGTAGCGGACGCACTGAGTCATAGAGCTAAGACTGATCTAAGGGCAATGTTTGCTCAGCTCAGTTTATTTGATGATGATAGTTTGTTGGCTGAGCTTCAAGTTAAACCGACGTGGATAGATTAGATTAAGGGTAAGCAGATTAAGGACGAGTCGTTGGGTTTTATTTCCGACTGGTTGAGAGTGGGGATACTGTGGATTTTGGACTGAATAGCGAAGGGGTACTCTATTTCCATGGGAGAATCTGTGTACCGAAGGATACTGATTTGAGGTAGTCTATACTACAAGAGGCGCATAGTAGTCCTTATGCTAAGCATCCTGGCGAGAATAAGATGTACCGAGACCTTTGTGCATTATATTGGTGGTCGGGGCTTAAGTGTGAAGTTACCGACTTCGTGGGTAAATGTCTGACTTCCCAGCAGGTTAAGGCTGAACATCGATTACCTTTAGGGGTGCTTCAGCCAGTTAAAATTCCATTTTGGAAGTGGGAGAGAGTAACCATGGACTTCGTTAGTGGGCTGCCCCTAACACCTACTAAGAAGGATTTAGTATGGGTCATCGTGGATTAATTGACCAAATCTGTCCATTTCATACCAGTTCGTACTGATTACTCTTTGCAAAAGCTGGTTAAACTGTATATGTTTGAGATAGTGAGACTGCATGGGGTATCGGTTTCAATAATATCTGATAGGGATCCTAGCTTCGCGTCTCGGTTCTGGAAGAAGTTGCATGAAGCTTTGGGTATGAGATTGGACTTCAGTACTGCGTTTCATCCTCAGACAGATGGTCAGTTAGAGAGAGTGATTCAGATACAGAAGGACATGTTAAGGAGTTGCGTGATTGATTTTCGAGGCAGTTGGGAGGATTACTTGCTACTAGCAGAGTTTGCTTATAACAATAGCTATTAGTCTAGCATACAGATGGCACTTTACAAGGAATTATATGGTCGTAGGTGTTGCACTCCTTTGTGTTGGACTGATTTGGGCAAGTGGCGTGTTCTGGAGAAACCAAGGATAAAGTTAGATTGATTTAGGATCGACTGAAAGCGGTATCAGACAGACAGAAGTCATATGTGGATCTGAAAGGTAAAGAGATTGAGTATTCTGTGGGGGACTTCGTTTTTCTCAAGGTCTCACCATGGAAGAAGGTACTGAGGTTTGGACGTAAGGGGAAGTTGAGCCCTAGGTTTATTGGGCCTTACTGCATACTGAAACGTGTGGGACCGATTGCCTATCAGTTGGAGTTACCTCCAGAATTGGAACAGATTCACGATGTTTTTCATGTTTCAATGTTAAGGCACTACCGCTCTGATCCCATGCATGTTGTTTCTATTGAGGAGATTGATGTTAGGCTAGATCTGACTTTTGAGGAGGAACCAGTCCAGATACTGGACCACGATATTAAAGTTTTGAGAAGAAAGTCCATCCTACTAGTTAAAGTTCTTTGGCGTAATCATAGTTCTGAGGAGGCCACGTGGGAGCCCGAGGATGCAATGCGACAGCAATATCCTCATATGTTCTAATCAGGTAAAATTTCGAGGCCAAAATTTTCTTTAAGGGGGGTAGAGTTGTAACGCCCCAAAATCTGTTATAATTATTTTTTATTTGTAGTTGTTACAAAAATTGGTTAAGGGTTCTCGGAAGTGTTGGAGTGGTTCTAAGTTCAAGCCTTGGCTTGGGAAATTTTTGTTTTTTAATGAATAAACCTTTAGCTTTAGTTAGTAGATTTATAAATAAATCTTGTTAAAGATATGACAAAATGGGTCTGCTGGTCTAGTGGTTAAGTGGAGTGTTGTTGTTGCAAGGGGTCAGGAGTTCGAGTCTCTACACGAGCGAAGGATTTATTTTTACTTGTGGCAGTGTAGGTGTTTGTGTGTTAGTGAAATTCTAATGCTAGTGGGAGGTTAGAGTGGTTGAGAAGTGTGGGGGTTGTTGTGGCTGAATTTGGGGAGGATAATGAGGGGATTTTTAGTTGTTAAGGGATTTGGATAAGTGGGGATTTGGTTGAGAGATTTTAGGAGTGGTTTTGGGAGTGTAGGATGGAGAGTTTAGGTAGAATTGAAACTATTAAAGGGGAGAAATTTCGACTACACTCTCTCTCGATTTCGAATTTTTCTGATAGTGTAGTTGCTTATAATTTCCTCCCTGCTTTCGTTTTCTGGCTTTTCTGTTTCTCAGTTTTTTCATCTGTTACTTTTTTCTCTCCTTTTTCCTCTTTTTTTTTCTTGGTTTACTTCCTTTTACTGAAGTTCTGAACGTGTTTAGCTACCCTAGCCGAAACATAGCCGTTCCTATCCAAAAATTTCGACTTGGGCATTGGTTTCCCTTCAACTGTTCTGTCAGCTGTTCTTCCTATCCTGTCTTCTCTTCACAGAAGTTGTGTGAGGTTTGTATTTAGGTTATACTCTCTGCTTCTTTTCGAATTTAACTTATCTCGCGATAACATTTCTTTTTCCTCCTTTGTAGATCTTCCATTTTCTTCCACTCTCGTGGTGTAGTGAACAAAGGTTTCCACTTTGCTTTTCCTTACCCGAATCTTCTGGTTCTCTTCTCGCGTGGTTGGTGAAGTTTAAGAATCTGAGGTCAGCTAATCGGTGTTCTCATATTGCAGAATTGTGTTTTCACTTTAAGGTGCGGGTTATCTCAGAGTGCGGTTTAACTTCAAATAAAATAAGGTGGGTAAATACAACCTCAACTATGGAAATCAGCAAAAGCCAGAGTAAGTGAACGACGACGCCACATGGACGTGCGCTCACTCGTGTGGTAGTCGTGTGACTAAACATAGGCGTGTGATCGACGAAGCTGGCCATGTGCGATTTCATGGGCTAGGCCGAATTGGGCCGTGTGGGCCTCACGGGCATGTGGGCCTCACACGGGTGAACCACGTTGACGTGTGGAAATATTGGGCCATTCCGTGTAATCCACACGACTAAGGCTATTTTTGGCGTGTGGGCCACACGAGCGTGTTGGCCCATATAGGCCCGCAATATGGGCCATGGGCCCATTTTCACTGTTTGACTGCTAAGGTTGCACGGGTTGCCTGAGATAACTGTGGACCTACTGTTGGAACGGTAAGCTTACCTAGACCTCCGAATTGATTGAATGACTGTTATGCCCCTATGTGATGTATGGATCTATATTCATGTATGACTATATTTTAGCAAGCTATTTTTAACTGTACTGAGTACATGTATAATATTATGATATGACATGACATGTTTGCATAATGCATTGCATGGGGATGGGTATATTATGATTGGAGGAAGTGTACTGTACTGGCAGCTCTGCTGCATATCACTGACGGCTTTAAGGTGATTTTATTACTGGCAGCTCAGCTGCAAATTACTTTTTAGTGCTGCAATAGGTACTACTTGGAGTTTAGGGATGGGTGGGTTGATTATATCCCCACATGGAGTGTAGGGTTGGATGGAGATGGAGTGTAGAGGTTGGTTGGGTAGGATTTCCTGATTGTATATCCGAACCATTACTGTTACTGAGATGGGCTTAGGCCGAAACTGTTATTGATTTGTATTTGCTCACTGACTGGCTATTTTATATGGGATTACACATTGTGTTTTTGTAAATTCACCCCTTTGTTTTATCTGTATAGGTAATGGCCAGACATAGGCGGATCGGTGCTGCGGAGGACTTGACGATTGCCATACGACTCATTTCGTTCTATTTTAGTAATTAATTAAAAATTTGGTCTTATTTTGGGGTATTTACTATAATAATGGCCTCTTAAATTGTCATGGATAATTTGGGATTTTTATTGTTTGGATTTATATCTGCTAGTAGTGGGACAATCGAGTTTTTAAAAAATCAAACTATTTTAACAAATTGTACACAAATACGCAAACTAGTTTAAAAGCTTCCGCAAAAAGAGACGTTTTGAAAATTAATAACATTCTGAAAGTAAACAACTTTTTGATAATGATTCACATTTTGAAAATGAACGACACATCTTAGAAACAATGAAAGGTGATAAAAAGAGGACTAATAGAAAAGAGGGTTTTACTTTAATGATGACTTGTTTTATGAAAAACACTTCAATGTGACATTGCCAGATTCGGCCATAACGTCTAGGCCGAGTTTAGGGTGTTACATAACATATTTTTAATGAAACTTTAAACTTATGCATATTATTGTATATTTAACTAACCGGTTAGTTTAGACTATAATTGTTATTAAATTTTTTATTAAACAAAACTCGAGGCACTTTAAAAATTGGGAATTTGGGTTAAAACAGAGTTGGTGTCGCAATACAGTGTCTAGAACCAGTGAAATCGAGAAATCCATCTCAATGTCTCAACACAAAAGACAATATACCAAAGATTCCAAAATTTTAGAGTGATTCGCGATATCGAACCCCGATGTAGCGAAATCGGTTCAACTTTCTATAGGGTCGGCCCAACCCATCACGCAACCCGTCGGTTTATAACCTTGTTTAACTTGATTTTTAACTTAGAAATACCAAAAATTTTAAACCTAAAACACTTTTAACTTGTTTTTAAACTCTCTTTAACTTTAAAACTCTTTGAAAAACCTCCTAAATCCTTAAAACCCCTAAAATCCCTCTTTTACTTTTCTTCCTATTTTGTTGCAAATTTTTTCCCCTTTCCTTGTATTTTTATTTGGTACAAGTTAAATATTCCGCATTAACGAAGAGTTTGCAACAAGCTTTTGCAAGAAATCATGAACTTCTAAATCAAGTTTAAGGGTTCCTAACTTTACTTTTCCATTGCATTATTCCTTAATTACTTTGAAACATATTGTTTGAGTTCAATTTGTCTTTTAGTTAAAAGATTTTTGAAAATACCTACTAGAAAATATAGAAGAATTAGCGAACCCAAACCATTGGTGTTGTAAGTCCCTCAAAATTTCCTAACCCAAACATCGAAAAATTCTTTTTAGAACTTCAAGGAAAGATGTTTATTCACGAACGGGGATTTGAGCCATCAATGGTTCTATGTCAAGAAATATGGCCTCTGGTCCAATATCATAGACGAGAATGTTTTTGCATAATCCCTAAAGACTCTGTTATGGTCCCAGTAGTATAGGAATTGTAGGCATCTTTAAGGGACTAAGAGTCTAGGAGGATAGAGGGTACCATGTGGGAAATGGTACCCGTACGAGGGAAACAAGTGCAAGTCACCCTTCGAGTTATTTGTGAATTTTATAATGCTCCACATTATGAAAAGGATTTTGTAGAAGATATTAATTTGGAATACTTTAAAGACATAAATATGGATAATGTTATAAATTACTTAACAGAGGGTAGGGGCGAATGGAAATGTGGCTCGGGTACTAATATCCCCACGTCTTGTAACTAGGCAATTATGTCTCTAGTAGCCAAAATATGGATACAATTCTTGTGCACACTAGTTGTTCATGCTTTAAACGTCTCTAATTTCAAGACTTTTCTAGCAATTTTACTTTATGCTATTTTGAAGAAAAAATAGGTATACATTAAATATATCAATATATGAAACGGTATGTCAGTAGCTCAAAAAGTAGGGATATTCTTTCCCCATTTAGTGATGGCTTTGTGCAAAAGAGTGGAAGTCTCAATGGCGTCCACTAAGCAATCTATGAAGCCATCCAGAAGCATAATAGGAGACACACTGTATATGCAGTGCACAGAGCTTCGTACAAAACAAATAAGAGAGTGTAACAAATGCCAACAAGAGAAGATGACTACTCTGTCCTCATCACAAAGGAGAGAAAAAAGATAACTCAAAAAAAATTATCGAGAGTAGTCATCCAAATTTGGATTGGATGATACACTGGATGTAAGAGTCAGGCCCAATTTTCCAAGAATTTGCACAGTAGAATAACATTAGAGTACCCAATTATTCATTAGATATGTTTGGCCCAGTGCATCTTAAGCAAGAAGAGAAGGAAGAAAGTGATGAAGAAGAAAAGAGCGAGGGTGAGGAAGGAGAAGAGGAAGGAGAGGGGATATATTTTGAGCAGGACGAAGATGATTAAGCTACGAATTCTTCCTTTCTAAAAGTGTAACAGCCCGATTTTGGGCCTAGTCGGAACAATGTTTTTGAGACAACAAATTCAACGAAGAAAAATTTATTTTTATTATATTTTTATGGTCTAAAATTTCACAGAATGATTTCGTGAAAATTTCGTTTGAAAATTTCGATGTTTGAGCACTTAATTTAGTCAAAAGGACTTAATCGTAAAAAGTGCAAACTTGAGTTCTAGAAGCTAAAGGTGTCTAATTGCTATGAAATTTTAAATTGGAGGTCCTTAAATGGTAATTAGACCATTGGTTAATTTTTTGGACAAAAATGGACATGAAATAGGTGAAATAGAATATTTTCAAGTTAGGGGTAGTTTGGTCATTTAGTAATTAAAATGAATTAAAACAAAATTAAAAGCCAATTTTTGTCCATATTCAACCCCATTGCCTAATTTCACAAGGCGAAACCATGGATAGGGTTTTTAAAGCTTCCAAGCTCGATTGTAAGTCTGTTTTAGCCCCGTTTTTAATGATTTTTACGTTTTTGAAATCCTCGTAACAAGATCTACCTATCTCTACCATTTATTTGAGCTAGGGTTCATGTTCAAAAATTTACCCATGTGTTTCATGCATGTATTTTTATGTTTAATGGAGGAATATGTAAGTTTGATGTGTGATAAACATCTTTTACTAAGTGGTTTCCGGTAAAAATGCCTAAAAGGGCTAATTTGTAAAAGTTATAAAATTTGTCAGAAAAGTGTGATTTAGTGAAAATTGTGGGCTGCTATAGTTATGAAAATGATTCAAATAGGCTTGTATGTTAAAGAAATTGAATGAAAATCATTTAACGAGCCTAGGGGCAAAAGTGTAAATATGATAAAGTTTAGGGGTAAAAATGTAGTTTTACCATAGTATGATTTTTGGATCACCTTGAATAATGTGACTAATAAATAGACTAAATGTGATATTATAGATCAAAGAAAATAAGGTTCAGATCTAGAACAGGGAAAAAGAAGCAATTGACAGTTAGGTCCCTTTTTGCCATTTTGGTGTCGAGGTAAGTTCATTTGCAATTAATGCAGCATGTACCATACTTTAAATGCTTTAATATTGCATGTATGGTAAGTTCATATGAGATTTTATGTCATATTTCTATTGCTTTGATATCAAGTGACTTTTAATGCTTTATTACTATTATGAGTATGCCTTGATCATTCCGTGAGAAAATAATGGATACTATGTACATTGTGATTGACATTATGAACAAGTCCAACAGTGATGCGATAAGTATGGAAATCCCGTTTGAACCTTAAGAATATTTTATGATACGAGTGACATGTCACTAGGAACTATGTGATCTGAGCTCATGAGATATGTGGTCTGAGCTCATGAGATATGTGATATATGTTTATATGGTTCTGGGTGCTAGTCTTGTACGTTCTACTGGTGGCTAGGTAGTTCGACATGTGTTGCGGATACCTGACAGCTTGTGTGAGTAGCTCGAGTAGCTACCTCCTGACTGACAGCATGTGTGAGCAGACCCGTGAGTAAGTAGATCCCTATAAGACCATATATGGGATATGACATTGGCATTGAAATGGGTTCTACGAGTAAGACCATGCCTTGGACATTGGCATCGTATGAGATTTCTTATAAGACCATATTTGAGATATGGCAATGGCACGAGATTTTCCATGTATCCAATAGTATTCCAAGTGTTCAACGAGTGAATTATCGAGTAACTTGATAGAAGACCAAAGGGATAAGTCAATGAGAAGAATGAGTATGAGTTGTGTTACAAGTTGGTATAGGTATGTATATAAAGTTTATAAGCTATGGCTTCGTGATATTATGAGTTCATGATCACTATGAATGTAACTTTGAGTTAACCTTGTGATTATTGGTTTATGTGTAAGATGTATAAATACATGGTTAAGTTGATTGATGCTTATGAAAAAGGCTTGTAGGCCAAATTGATTGGAGATATTATTGTTGCTAGATTAAGTCAAGTTATGTGAAATTATGTTGGTAAATCAAAAGAATAAGCATTGGGAATTGATTTCATTACAACTTGAGATTTATAGCCACTTTATGTTAACTTGTGTTTATATTGCTAGACATGGTATATGATTGGTACGAGTTGCTATTATTTTCATACGGACATACTGAGCTATATAGCTTACCCCCTTTTCTTTCCCACATCTTATAGGTTTATTCAGCTAGCTCAGGCTGGAGATCATCGGAGATTCTATCACACTATCAAGCTATCATGGGGTATAAGTGATTGTAAGTATGCTAAGTCTATGGCATGTATAGGGACTTAGTCATTTTGTGTATGTGTCATTATGAGATGGCCAAATGTATTGGCTTGTAATGAATAAGGATTTGATTTGGTATGTAGCCATATAAATTTGCTTATATTGGCTAATAGGTTGAAAGTATATTAATTACTCATATGCCTATTCCAATGTCATTGTGTAATATGGTTTATAATGGTATGTTAATGAAAGTTAGTACAAGGGAATCATGGAAGAGTAAAATTAGCATTAAAACAGTTTTGGAAAGCAACAGTAGTATAACTTTGAAAAATCACCAAAAATTTTTAAAATCAAATTATAGGTTGAATAAAATATAAAATTAAAGCTTATTGAGTCTAGTTTTACATAGAAGAAATGTGTAAGCAAAAGAATTTCATTTTATGAGATATTTGAATTTTTGTGAGACAAGGTGAGAATGATTTCGGATTCCCCTATTCTGACTGTGGAAAATCGTTAACAATTGTATAAAAATACTTATGGGTTTAAATTTATATGTATAAATTCTTAATGAGTCTATTTTCAAGAGAAACAAATGGGAACATCATCCGAATCCCGTACTAAGAGATAATTAATTTTTAGTGAAGAAAGGTCGAAAATGTCAAATATCAGAACAGGGATGAATTTGAAGAATTAGCTGTACTTATTGGCTAAACCATAAATTTTGAAAATTTATGGTAGGAATATATTTGAGTCTTGTTTCGGAAAAATCAAGCGGATCTTAATTTAGAGTTCTGTAGCTCAAGATATAAATAATTTAGTGACTATGTATCAAGTGGATAGTTTTGTTATGAACAGTAAATAATTGTTTTGATATGTTTAAGCCTTGATTATGGGTGTGTTGGTAGTTTAATTATGCCATGTTAAGTGCCATTAAAAGTGTGTATGTGAGTCTGAAATGAGGGTGGTAAATGGCTTGGTAAATAGCCATTTTCTTAGCCATACGGGCAGAGACACGGCCGTGTGCCTCAGTCGTTTGAAGGACATGGCCCCGAGACACGGGCGTGTGACTTGGTCATGTGACCCCAAATTGTGCATGACGTCATAAACAGAGAGTTACACAGGCTGAGGACACAAGCATGCCCAAGCCACACGGGCGTGTGTATGACCATACAGCCTACCCACATGGGCATGTGACTCTCCAAAGTATGAAAATTTTCTAAGTGTAGTAAAAGTTACAAAAGTTTTCGGTTTAGTCCTGAACCACTCCTAACATATGTTTTGGGCCTCGTGGACCCGTATAAGAGACTATATGCATTTGATTGGATGAATTTAATTTGGACAAAATTTTATGGCCCGATTTGTATGAATGTTTATGTTTAAGTTCGGTAACGCCTCGAACCTAGTCACGGCGTCAGATACAGGTAAAGAGTGTTACAAAAGGACTATAATTTATTTTAGGATAACTTTGTTATTTTAACAATAGATTATTATTTGTTTTTCTGTTCTATATTTTCTATGTAGGAACTTCACACGAAAGAAACACAACAATTCAGAGCTTTCAATGACAAATTGAAAAGAGCACCCACCAATAGATTATGGAACTACCACGATCAATCAGGTAACTTTTTTCCTTGTCTTTTTAGGGCTACACATTGAGGACAATGTATTATCCAAAGTGTGTGTAGGGGGTATAGAAAATTTGTTTTAATTTCTATGCTTTTCTTTTAATTTTTATGATCAATTGTGTGCTTGAACTTGTAGATGATTTTAAATTTTTTATTATTAGACTACTAAGTTCTATATGTTACACTAAAAATAGGAATTAAGCAATTGAACATACCAGATGATATAGAAAATACAGGGAAACAAGCATGCTGCTATGTATGATAAATTGTTGAATTTGTAATTATTGGTTGATTAAATTTGTGAATATGGAGATACTTAAGGATGACCGAAGGCATTGTTTGGTATACAACTAGAGCCAAAAAGCTAACTCTATTTATTAATCTTTAGTACCTATATCTGAGCCAGAAAACACTTCTAAATGGACCTTCATACAAAACTTAGTCCAAAAACATTAATTTGTATTTACCCTTTTCCTTGGTCCTGAATCGCATGACTATAGACGTCTGGCCATACTGTTGAGAGTTAAGTAGATACATTCCGACGGATTTTGTAAAAACAAAGTGAAATAAGAAGGATCAGTATGATATAGTGATTATAATATGATTAACCTAGTGCATCCTGAGCAAGAAGAAGAAGAGCAAGAAAGTGATGAAGAGGAAGAGAGCGAGGGTGAGGAAGGAGAAGAGGAAGGAGGGGGGATATATTTTGAGGAGGAGGAAGATGATTAAGCTACAAATTCTTTCTTTTTAAAGGACTATAATTTATTTTAGGATAATTTTATTATTTAATAGTAGATTGTTATTTGTTTTTTTTTGTTCTATGTTTTCTGTGTAGGAACTCCATATGAAAGAAACACAATTTAGAGCTTTCAAAGTCAAATGGAAGAGAGCACCCACCAATATATTATGGAACTACCACAATCAATCAGGTAACTTTTTCCTTATCTTTTTAGGGCTACACATTGAGGACGACGTGTTATCTAAAGTCTGAGGGTAGCATTGAAAATGTTTTAATTTTTTTGCTTTTATTTTAATTTTTATGGTCAATTGTGTGCTTGAGCTTGTAGAAGTACAAGTAATTGCTTAGGAAGATGTATATAGGTTGATTGTATTTACTATAAATTTTGCATGATAGTAGATGATTTTAAATTTTTTATTATTAGACTACTAAGTTCTATATATTACACTATAAATAGGCATTAAGCAATTGAATGTACCAGATGAAATAGAAAATACGGGGAAACGAGCATGCTACTATGTATGATAAATTTTTGAATTTGTGATTGTTTGGTTGATTAAATTTGTGAATAATGAGATACCTAGGGATGACCTAAGGTATTGTTTGGTATACACCCAAAGCCAAAAAGCTAACTCTATTTATTCATCCTTAGTACCTATATTTGAGCCAAAAAACATTTCTTGATGAATCTTGATACAAAACCCAATCCAAAAATTTTAATTTCTGTTTAACCTTTTCCTTGGTCCTGAATCGCACAACTACAGACGTCTGGACTATACATATTGAGGGTTAAGTAGATACATTACGATAGGTTTTGTAAAAATAGAGTGAAATAAGAAGGATCAATGTGATGTAATGATTATAATATGATCGACCCAGTGCATCTTGAGCAAGAAGAAGAGGAGCAAGAATGTGATGAATAGGAAGAGTGCGAGAGTGAGGAAGGAGAAGAGGAAGGAAAGGGGATATATTTTGAGGAGGAGGAAGATGATTGAGCTACGAGTTCTTTCTTTTTAAAGGACTGTAATTTATTTTAGGATAATTTTATTATTTTAGCAGTAGATTGTTATTTGTTTGTGTTTTAATTTTTCTGTGTAGGAACTCCACATGAAAGAAACACAACAATTCAGAGCTTTCAACGACAAATTGAATAGATCACCCACCAATAGATTATGGAACTACCATGATCAATCTTGTAACTTTTTCCTTATGTTTTTAGGGTTACACATTGAGAACAATGGTTATCTAAAGAGAGTGTGTGTGTGGAGGGGCGTAACATAGAAAACTTCTTTTAATTTCTATTTTATTTGTATTTTTATGGTCAATCGTGTGCTTGAGCTTGTAGAAATACAAGTAATTGTTAGGAACATGTATATAGGTTATTGTATTTACTATAAATTTTGCATGATAGTAGATGATTTTAAATTTTTTATTACTAGACTACTAAGTTCTATATATTACACTATAAATAGGCATTAAGCAATTGAATGTACCAGGTGAAATAGAAAATACAGGGAAACGAGCATGCTACTATGTATGATAAATTGTTGAATTTGTGATTGTTTGGTCGATTAAATGACTTAAGGTATTGTTTTGTATACACCCATAGCTAAAAAGCTAACTCTATTAATTCACCTTGAGTACCTATATTTGAGCTAGAAAACATTTCTTGATGAACCTTCATACAAAACCTGATCCAAAAATGTTAATTTGTATTTACCCTTTTCCTTGGTCCTGAATTGCACGACTATAGATATCTGGCCATACGTGTTAAGGGTTAAGTAGATACATTACGGTGGGTTTTGTAAAAATAGAGTGAAATAAGAAGGATCAGTGTGATATAGTGATGATAATATGATTGGCCCAGTGTATCCTGAGCAAGAACAAGAGGAGTAGGAAAGTAATGAAGAGGAAGAGTGCGAGAGTGAGGAAGGAGAAGAGGAAGGAGAAGGGATATAGTTTGAAGAGGAGGAAGATGATTGAGCTACGAGTTCTTTCTTTTTAAAGGACTGTAATTTATTTTAGGATAATTTTATTATTTTAGCAGTAGATTGTTATTTGTTTTTGTGTTCTAAGTTTTCTGTGTAGAAACTCCACACGAAAGAAACACAACAATTCAATGCTTTCAACAACAAATTGAATAGAGCACCCACCAATAGATTATGGAACTACCAAGATCAATCATGTAACTTTTTCGTTATCTTTTTAGTGTTACATATTGAGGAAAATGTGTTATATAAAATGTGTGTTGGGGGTAACATAGAAAATTTGTTTTAATTTCTATGCCTTTTTTTTAAATTTTTATGGTCAATCGTGTGCTTGAGCTTGTAGAAATACAAGTAATTGGTTAGGAACATTTATATAGGTTGATTGTATTTACTACAAATTTTGCATGATAGTAGATGATTTTAAATTTTTTATTACTAGACTACTAAGTTCTATATATTACACTATAAATAGGCATTAAGCAATTGAACGTACCAGATGAAATAGAAAATACAGAGAAACGAGCATGCTACTATGTATGATAAATTTTTGAATTTGTGATTGTTTGGTTGATTAAAATTTGTGAATAATGAGATACCTAGGGATGACCTAGGGTATTATTTGGTATACACCCAGAGCCAAAAAGCTAACTCTATTTATTCATCCTTAGTACCTATATTTGAGCCAGAAAACATTTCTTGATGAACCTTCATACAAAACCCAATCCAAAAATGTTAATTTGTATTTACCCTTTTCCTTGGTCCTGAATCGCACGACTATAGACGTCTAGCCATACGTGTTGAGGGTTAAGTAGATACATTACAATGGGTTTTGTAAAAATAGAGTGAAATAAGAAGGATCAATATGATATAGTGATTATATGTGAGCCAATATGTGCAACAAAAGGTTCAAAAGGAAAATGAAAATGAGTAGAAGAAGTTCTTAAATAGTAAAAACATTTGTGAGTGAGTTATATATTGAAGAGGGAAAAATGTGACTAAGTCACAAAAATAGAATAACTCGTTCATTAGTGCACAAAAACTCGTGAGTTAACCATAATTGGTATATTATGTTGTGACTTCCTATGTGGAGAAATAAGGAAGGTGAGAGAAGGAGAAATAAGGCGGTGAGTGGGTAAGGGTCACTAAGGGGGAGAATAAGGAGCAATAGATGTGCCCAACTATTTTCATGCTTGAAACTATTTTGATGCTTACTATTCTTGAAATCTATACCTATCCTAGGCCTCAATACATTGCAAGCTGAAAATCCCTATATGATTTAGGTAGACTTATTCAAGAATTAACATCATATTAAATGATTGCATTTACGACTGTTTGTATTTTGCTAAGATAATCAAATTACTTGTATAATTTATGGATGGATCTATATATTTGAAAACCTTAATTCTTATATACTTTGTAATATATTGAACTTAGGTGTTTGATGTCAAAAGTTGTAAGTAGTTTATATATCATGTCAAGATTATTTACAAATATGAAATACCTAGTTATGTATTTGATAACTCTTGAAAAGAGTTATATTTCAGGCCTCTAGTCTTGGTTAGTTGTTCATACTTGAGTAAATTTAGTAGCATTTTAGGAAATTATATTATTATTTTTATAACATTGCATCATGAAGCTTGGATTGTACTTTCAATGTCACTATATGTTACTTTTAATTGTGAGAGGAAAAGAATTGCGTGTTGTTTATAGCAGGTGCAGAAAGGAGGAAAAGAAGTGAAGGAGTAAAGTTTTGTCATGACAAAAGGTTGGATAGATTGTCAACACAAATGCCATGGGAGAAAAGAGTATGTGCTGAGAGAGGGACCTACCCTATAAAAAGAAGAAAGGGAAAAAAAGGAAGGGAGGTGGTTTTTCCTATCACATAATTTCTCGTGGGAGGTCCAAAGATGCAAAGAAAGAGGGTAGCAACTAAGGAATAGAACAAAAAAAACAAGGAAGAAGGTGAAGCATTCAACCCGGGGCTTTGCAAGACTATAGAGATATGTTATTGAATGATACTTTCATTGTGGATTTTAATTTCCAACTCATGAGCTAATCTCATCGGGTTAGGATTATTGGATGAATCTTTAGTTCCTTTAATGACCAATGAATTATCTTGATTAGATTTATTTTTTCTTTCGATTTGCACTATTTTAAAGTGTATGCATGTAGTTTGTAGTCATAGATGAATGTATGGTATGTCCATAAACTTAACTTAATTCTAAAAAGGTTAGATGAGTTGGATTGTTATCAAATGATACAAGTGAGTATTCGGTAGAATACTCTTAACACTCTAGACATAGAGTTATGCTTTGTATAGAGAAAGGAAGAAATAGTGCTGGATATCCTTCTTAAGGCTTGTAGGTATGCAAAGCCTTAGGTAGGGTAACTTGAATCTGACTCTCGAAAGAAGCAGACTACCTTAGATTTAATAGGAATAATAGATTGATTAAGATTTTGCCATGACATTATTAAGTTATGAGGAAAGAATTTTAGTAATCCCAACCTTCCTATTCAACAGCATAGATCCTTTCAACTTTGTCTCCGTATATTTGCCACATCATTTTAAGTTAGTTATTTGATTTTAATATTGCATACATGATTATTCCTCTACAAATTGTTATTATGTTTTGCCACAACCTGATTCATATAGTTTATAGTAATAGCTTAACCAAATTAATCTTCTTCGATCCCTGAGAAGACAATCTTACTTACTACTTTATTACTTGATTTGACGTGTAGACTTACACATTCGCATATATATTCACAAGCTAAAAGTTTTTGGCGTCGTTTCCAGGGATTGACAATGTGGTGAAATTTGCTTTTGTTATTTTCTTATATAATTTCGTTAGTTTATTTAACTCCGTTGTTTTTAATTTCTACAGGTTCGCTGTTAGTGCATGGGTAGAGACATTCCTACTAATGAAGAGTATCCTTTTGACCCAGAGATCAAGAGAACTTTGAAAAGAAGGAGACAAGAATTACAAGATATGGCTAGGATTGGAAATGATCCAAGTAGAGAAGATCCATTACATTCAAATGGTCGGGATGTTGATTTCCCTATCCCTCGTGTGATGGATGATAGGGAGAAACCCATTTGAGAGCATGTTGTGTAAATTTCGGATGACTTGAATACAAGATTAGTCAGGCCACACATTCAAGCTCAGCATTTCGAGTTGAAATCGGTAATGTTTTCAAATGCTGCAAACTGTAGGACAGTTCAGTGGATTGCCTATTGAAGATCCACGACTGCACTTAAGACTTTTCTTAGAAGTCCGTGACTTATTCATACAACAGGGTGTTCCTGAAGATGCCCTGTGACTTAAATTGTTTCCATATTCATTAAGAGATTGTGGCAGAGCATGGTTGAACACTTTGCCATTAGGGACGGTGGCGTCTTGGAATGATCTTTGTCAAAGGTTTTTGCTACAGTAAAATCCTCCAATATGAATACCAAGTTAAGGAATGATATCACATCTTTTTGGAAATTAGAGGATGAGATGTTGTATGAAGAGTGGGAGCGATTTAAGGAATTGCTTACGAAATTTCCAATGCATGGTTTCCAACATTAGACACAGATGGAAATGTTTTACAATAGATTAAACGTGCATACAAGGATGGTAGTTGATGTGTCTGTTAGTGGTACTTTGCTGGAAATGAAGTGTATGAGATTTTGGAACGAATCGCCAATAATGATTATCAATACCCTACTACAAGAGTGGGGACTAGCAAAATAGTTACTGGTATAATGGAGCTTGATGTAATCACTTCATTAATAACTCAAGTATCATCTTTAGCTAATATGATTACAACACTAAAGAGACCAACTATAGTTCAGGAGATGAAAATAGTTGAGCTATCATGTGTTTATTATGGGGAAGATCATGTTTTCGATGAATGCCCATCAAACCCAGTCTCTGTGTATTACATGGGTAATTTCAACCGGAATAATAACCCATATTCCAACACCTACAATCCATGGTGGAAGCAACATCCAAACTTCAGTTGGAATAATCAAGGAATGGTGAACTCCAACAATGTTGTTCGACAGAATACCATAAATGCACCACTGGTTATAATCAACCCATGCTACGAAAAAAATGTTCAATAAAGTTCAGCATCATCATCTTCATCTATGGAAGCTCTGTTAAAGGAATATATGGAAAAAAATGATGCCGTGATCTAGAGTCAAGCTGCATCCCTAAAAGCTTTGGAAAATCAAGTAGGGCAGATTGCCAATGTGTTAAACTTGAGACCTCAAGGAGCATTGCCAAGTGACATTGAAAATTCAAGATCTTAAGGGAAGGAGCATTGCAAGGCCATTATGCTCAGAAGTGGTACTTAGCTACCTAGAGTTGTTAATGATACCATTATAGATGAGGACAACTCAGATCCCACATATAGAAAGAATTCAGACCCATTTGTGGAGTAGTTTACAACTGAGCGGATCAATCAAAAGAATGTTGTAACAAAATCAAAATGTGCTACCAATAAAAATGACACAAAAAAATAATATCAGTAATCTGAAGGAAGGCCACCACCACCTTTTCCTTAGCGATTTCAGAAATCTAAGTGGGATTTTTAGTTCAAAATTTTTTTTGATGTCCTGAAGCAACTTCATATCAACATACCATTGGTGGAAGCATTGGATAAAATGCCCAACTACATAAAATTCATGAAAGATATGTTGACAAAGAAACGAAGATTGGGGAAATTTAAATCTGTTTCTCCCACTGAAGGTTGCACAGTGATGTTGATAAACAAATTGCCTCCAAAGTTGAAAGACCCAGTATGTTGGTAAGGCATAATGTGATTTAAAAGTAAGTATACATTTAATACTGATTTCTGTTTTTAAGAAGCTAGGAATTGGGAAGGCAAGACCTATCACAATTACACCACAACTAGAGCTGATTGTTCTTATGCGCATCCAGAAGGTAAAATTGAAGATGTGCTGGTAAGAGTAGATAAAATTTTTTTCCAGCAGATTTTATTCTTGAAAGACCTTTTCTAGCTATAGGTAGAACACTAATTAATGTACAAAAATGTGAGTTAACAATAAGGGTTAATGACTAGCAAATTACTGTTAATGCTTTTGATGCCATGAAGTGTGTAGATGAAAATAAAAAATGTCACGCTATTGTGTTTATCGAAGCAGAAGTGGAAGTACAGTTTGCAAAATTTTGTCACAGTAATTCTGTTGATGATGATGCAGCTCCATTTGAGTTGAGTGAAGTAGAAATAACTGAAGAACTTGGTAAACTTATAGAGACCAAAAGGGTTGAAGATAGACTAGGAAAGAGTTTTGAATCTTTTGATTTATCAGCTTGTTCTTTTAAGCCTCCTAGACCTTCTATAGAGGAACCTCCCTCATTGAAGTTAAAAGCCTTTGCCATTACATTTAAAGTACACCTACTTGGGAAACAACAACACTCTGCCAATAGTTATCTCTGCAGAGTTGACACCTGATCAAGAGACTAAGTTACTAGATGTTCTGAGGAGATCAAAGAAGGTGTTGGGGTGGACAATGGCCAATATCAAGGGAATCAGCCTTGTTATCTGCATGCATAAGATTTTACTAGGGGATTGCCATAGCAATTTTATTGAGCGGTAGAGAAGGTTGAACCCCATCATGAAGGAAGTTGTCAAGAAGGAGACTATCAAATGGCTCGATGCTGGCATAATATACGCTATTTTCGATAGTTCGTGGGTGACCCCTATTCAATGTGTACCCAAGAAAGGGGGTGTCATCGTGATTAGCAATGAAAATAATGAACTCATTCCAACTCGTACTATCACGGGATGAACGATATTCATGGACTATCATAAGCTTAACAAAGCAATTAGAAAGGACCATTTCCCCTTGGGAAAGCCTTTTATTGTTTCTTGGATGGTTACACAAGGTATAATCAAATCGCCATAGCTCCCAATGACCAAGATAAGACCACTTTCATGTGTCCATATGGAAATTTTACATTTAGAAGAATGCCATTTAGGTTGTTTAATGACCCAACAACTTTTCAACGTTGCATGATGGCAATATTCTCAGACATGGTGGAAAAGTTTCTTGAAGTATTCATGGACGATTTCTATGTTTTTGGCAATACTCTTGGGAACTATTTGAAGAATTTGAGTTAGTTCTTGCCACTATGAAGAAGCTAATCTTGTTTTGAATTGGGAAAAATGCCACTTCAAGGTTTGTGAAGACATTGTTCTGGGACATAAAATATAACAAGAAGGAATTTCCATGAATAAAGGAAAGATTGAGGTGATCAAAAAGTTTCCACCACCTACCACTATCAAAGGTATTCGAAGTTTCCTAGGCCATGCAGGATTTTATCCAAGATTTTTTAAGGATTTTTTGAAGATAACCAAACCCCTTTGTACCTTGTTAGAACACAATAAAGCCTTCAATTTTGATGAGTCCTATTTGAAAGAGTTTCAAGAATTAAAAAAGCAACTAGTGACAACATTGATTGTCATAGCACCGGACTGGACACTGCCTTTTGAACTTATGTGCAACACTAGTGATTTCGCTGTAGGAGCATTATTAGGGAAAAGGAAGGACAAGGTGTTCCTTATAATATATTATGCGAGCAAGACCCTGATAGATGCACAACTTAACTACACTACAACTGAAAATAAGCTATTAGTTGTGATATTTGTGTGATGACCAATAAGGATGTTAAGCCTAGGTTGATCAAGTGGATATTACTGTTGCAGGAATTTGATCTTGAAATTTGAGATAGGAAAAGGACAGAGAATCAAGTGGCTGATCACTTATCAAGGTTAGAAGTAGGAAATGAAGATGAAAATATTCAACCCATTAAGGAAGAATTCCTAGATGAGCAACTGCTAGTTGTCACAGCATTACCTTGGTATGCCGATATAGTAAATTTCCTAATGAGTTGGTTGCTGCCACTTGAGCTCACCAGTTAAATACGGAGGAAATTTCTTAATGAGGGCAAGCAATATTACTGGGATGAGCCTTTCTTATTCAAACACTATGCGAATCAAATTATTAGGAGATGTGTTCTGGATGATGAGATTTAGAGCATTTTGCAATACTGTCATTCAGTACCTTATAGAGGACATTTTGCAAAGGTTCTCCAATCTGGTTTCTATTAGCCAAGTCTGTTCAAAGATGCTCATCTATCAGACATGTGACCATATGAATGAATGGGAAACCTATCAAGGAGGCATGAAATGCCGTTGCAAAACATTTTAGAAGTTGAGTTATTTGATGAGTAGGGCATCGCCTTTATGAGTCCATTTCCACCTTCTTGGGGCAATATGTACATACTTGTGGCTGCTGATTATGTCTCCAGGTGGGTAGAAGCTCTTCACCTCTTTACTAATGATGCCAAGTTAGTGGTGCGGTTCTTGCATAAAAATATCTTCACAAGATTTGATGGGGTGAGGCATAATATTGTAACACCCCTAACTCGTATCCATCACCGGACTAGGGTTAAAGGCATTATCAGACAAATAGGAACAGTTTATGAACAATTCATATACATCATCCCCAATCATAGTCAAACATTACCATAGAGTCCCTTATATAGGTCATCAAGACCTTAAACATGCATTAGAAAAGGGTCGAGACTAAACCAAGCTCATATAAAATTTTCAAAACTTAAACATTTTTCAAAGTTATACAGGTCACATGCCTGTGTGAGCAGGCCGTGTGCCTCACATTGCATTAGACGCGCTTGTGTGTCTAGGCTGTGTCGAAACAGGGCATACATACTGACTTGTCCACACGACCACATGAAACTTCCGTGTGCCAGGCCGTGTGGAAATTAGGAAGGCTACTGACTTGAATCACACGGCCAGTCACATACCCGTGTGTCTAGCCCGTGGTCGAAACAGACTTGGCTACGCGGCCTAGCACACGCCCATGTGTGCGAACGTGTGGTCTACCTAGGCTCATTTTGAAATGGACCTTGAGCAACATGACTGAGAAACAAGCCCATGTCCCTGCCCGTGTAGGTAAAAATTAGGCCATTTACAAGGCCAATATGCCACCATTTTGGGGTCCTCCCTACAAGTAACATTCAAGCATCAAATACATCATATTTCCAACCAATTTCAACCACAAAACATTCATCATTCATATCAAATATTCAAAAACTAAATTCATGCTCATTATCCAAACTAAAACATACCTTGTTTACCTATCAAACACATTCAATTATACAGGTCCTTATCACTAAGTTTCACATTCTTTCTCATGCCAAACTATTACTAAATCCCAAAATAAACATATACCATAACTTACCAAAATCAACCATTTCATTTGGTCATTCATAACACATCATATAGACAATATTATACCGCATGATTCATACCAAAAACTCTTTCATTTTCACAACCTAAACCAAGCCAAATCACATGGCCAGATATACACATAACCAAATATATACAATTACTTCTAGCCTATACATGCCATACTTTATATTTACACTTTCAAAAAGTACCAAAAATGAGTCGATAGTGTGGTGATGATCCTCGATGATTCTTGAGCTTCCGGTAGCTTTGATATCTATAAAACAATCGAAAGACACACAAAGTAAGCTTTCAAAAGCTTAGTAAGCCATATACAAATAAACTTAACAATATAAACATATAAGTATCATAATATACATATAGTCCTTAGCCAAATGCTATCACAAACCACTTAGCTCAAATACATTTCACATAGTCCTTATTCATTTGCACATAATGCATATTTTCTCATAATTTTGTCACATATAATCACTTGATCACAAAGATACATATACTTACCTTTTAACATTAAATATGATATACAATTTTTAACATCAAATATGATATACAATTTCAAACATACTTGAATCGGATACACATTTCATATAATCATTCTTTTCTCAGAATGCCCGTTGAACCGTTTGCAATTATAAGGATACGCGGATAGCTTGAAAAGCTCGTACAGTATAAAAATCCTAGACGTGGTTATACATGTAATCAAGTATCGATGCCACTGTCCCAGACAGGGTCTTACACGAAATCAAATATGATGCCAATGTCCCAGACATGGTCTTACATGTAAATCATAAGTCGATGCCAACGTCCCAGACATGGTCTTACACGAAAACACATATCAGATCTTATGTCATGACATATGTATCCTCACTATTCCTAAGGTTCGTACAGGACTTTTCAGACGTCGTCACATTAATGGATCATTCTCGGATATCACATATTGAGCTCTCATATAGCCATTCAACACAATTCAATTTCATATAAACATAAATAAATCAACTCAAACATGTTTATTTGTATATTGACTTACCTCGTACGGAAATGAACGGAAACGAGCAACTATTCAACGACTTTCGTCTTTCCCCGATCTAATTCCATTTTCTTTGGTTCTTGATCTATATAAATTCAAATTTAACTCTTTTATTCACCAAATCATTCAAATCAATCCACAAACACACATTTAGGGCATTTTACAAATCACCTATCACATTTTCACATTTTGACACTTTAGTCCCTAATTCACAAAATCACAAAATACACAAAATTTCGTTACACATATGCTTAGCCAAATTTTCAAAGTGTTCATATAAGTCCATATATTTCATTTATTTCACATTTTAGTCACTCAAAATATCATTTTCACAATTTAGCCCAAATTACTCATTTTTATCAAAAATTCAAAGACAAAACTTAGTAATCTAACACATATCTTTCATTTACTAACATCAAACTTCATAAAGCTCATAGTTTCATCAATGGCATAACTCAAAATCATCAAAAAAATTAGAAATTGAGACATGGGCTTGATAGTATATAGAGCAACGATTTCAAAAACATAGAAATTATCAAAAACCGAACAAAAACGGACCTTTAATCAAACTTGGAAGTAACCGAACTCTAAAACACCATGGAAGCTTTCTTTTATTTCTTAATATTCGGCCAACAATAGGATAATGAAGCCAATTTTTTATTTTGTTTTATTTAATACATAATAATTATACTAATTACTATTATATCCTTAATGAATTTCATTTATAAACATAAAATAAATGGATATAATGGTCCACTTACACTTCCAATGGTCTACTAACATTATAAGAACCTCACAATTAAGAAGACATAGCAAATAAGCACTTTAACAAATAGAAGGCCACTTTTACATTTTACGTGATTAAGTCCTTTTATCAAATTGAGCACACAAACGATTAAATTTTCATACAAAATTTTCACGCATACTAATTCACATATAATAAGCATGAAAAATAATATTAAAATATTTTTATAACTTGAATTTGTGGTCTCAAAACCACTATTCTGATTGGGGTCTAAACCGGGCTGTTACAATTCTTCCCCTTTAGGGATTTTCGTCCCTGAAAATCTTATTGTTAAACACACTCGGATATTGCCGTCTCATAACATCTTCAGGCTCCCACGTAGCCTCTTCAATACCATGTCGATTGCACATTACTTTTACTAACAGAATTTTCTTATTTCTCAATTCCTTAATCTCACGAGCTAAGATACGGATCGGTTCTTCTTCATAGGTCATATTAGACTGAATTTCTATCTCAGATGGAGAAATCACATGTGAGGGATCAGATCTATACCGTCGAAACATCGATACGTGGAATACATTATGAATCTTTTCTAGTTCATGTGGCAACAACAATCTATAAGCAACCGGCCTAATACGTTCGATAATCTCATACGGTCCGATGAACCTCGGACTCAATTTGCCTTTTCTAACAAATCAGAGTACTTTCTTCCTGGGAAATACTTTCAGAAACACTTTGTCGCTGATCTCAAATTCAATATCTTTTCGTTTCAAATCTGCGTAAGATTTCTGATGATCAGAAGCTTCTTTCAAACTATTTCGAATCACTTTTACTTTCTGTTCAGTCTCTTTTATCAAATCGACCCCGTGTATCTTATTCTCACTGAGCTCAGTCCAATACAAAGGTGTACGGCATTTGTGACCATATAAGGCTTCGTAAGGTACCATTTTATGCTCGATTGAAAACTATTATTATAAGCGAATTCAATCAAAGGCAAATACTATTCCCACGTACCTTCAAACTCAAGAATGCAACATCTCAACATATCCTCAAGAATCTGAATTATTTGCTCGGATTAAGCATCTGTTTGCGAGTGAAAAGCAGTACTGAAGTGCAATTTCATACAGAAAGCATCTTGCAGTTTCTTCCAAAATCGCGATGTGAGTCTCGGATCTCTATCTGACACAATAGACAAAGGCACCCTGTGCAATCTTACAACATCAGAAATGTATAATTTAGCTAATTTATCAAGCGAGTAGTCAGATTGTGCCAAAATAAAATGAGCTGATTTCGTCAATCTATCAACCACAACCTAGATTGCATTTTTCTTTCGCGGAGATAAGGGCAAACCTGAAACAAAATCCATCGTCACTCTATCCCATTTCCATTCTGGAATCATAATCGGTTGTAACAAACCGGATGACACTTGATGTTCAGCTTTAACTTGTTGACAGATCAAACATTTCGAAACAAAATCAGAGATGTCACACTTCATCCAATGCCACCAATAAAGCTGTTTCAGATCATTATACATTTTCGTACAACCCGGATGCACAGATAAACGACTATTGTGAGCTTTATTCTAAATCATTTGAATCAATTCTAAATTTCTCGATACACAAATTTGATCTCGAAATCTCAAACAATCGTCATTATTAATTCAAAATTCAGAATCAGAATTTAAATCACACTGAGCTCGTTTTTCTATTATCTGATTATCAACCTTCTGAGCATCAATAATCTATTGTAAAAACAATGGTTTCGCTTTCAATTCGGCTAAAATTAAACCATCATCAGACATACATAGCTGAGCTTTCATAGCACATAATGCAAACAATGTTTTTGACTTAAAGCATCAGCAACAACATTTGCTTTTCTCGGATGATAATCAATAACAATCTCGTAGTCTTTCAGTAAATCTAGCCATGTTCTCTGACGCAAATTTAAATCTTTTTGAGTCATCAGATATTTCAAACTTTTATGATAAGAAAATACGTGACATTTCTCACCAAACAGATAATGTTGCCAGATTTTCAAAGCGAATACAATGGCTGCTAATTCAAGGTCATGTGTCGGATAGTTCTTTTCATGCGGCTTTAACTATCTTGAGGCATAAGCTATGAATTTTCCTTCCTGCATCAAAACACAACCGAATCTGTTCAACGAAACATCACTATAGATTATAAATTCTTTACCCAATTCTAGTTGTACTGACACCGGAGCTTCAGTCAATAGGGCTTTCAACTGATCAAAGCTTTTCTAACACTTTTCAGACCAATCAAATTTCACATCTTTTTGAAGCAGTTTCTTCAATGAAGTCGCAATCATCGAAAAGCCTTTTACAAATCTCTATAATAACCGAAAAGTCCCAGAAAACTGCAGACTTTAAAAACATTTCTCGGAGGCTTCCAATCCAAAATAGCTAAAATTCTGCTTGGATCAACTCGGATACCTGATGCTGACACAATATGGCCCAGAAAACCAACTTCGCGCAACTAGAACTCATATTTGCTAAACTTTGCATACAATTGCTTATCACACAAAGTCTGTAGTACTATTCTTAGATGCTTAGCATGCTCGGATTCATCATGCGAATAAATTAATATGTCATCAATGAATACGATAACAAATTGGTCTAAATATGGTTTAAAAATTCTGTTCATTAAGTCCATAAAGATAGTAGGTGCATTCGTTAATCCAAAAGGCATAACTAAAAACTCATAGTGGTTGTACCTTGTTCTAAATATAGTTTTCGGAATATCTGAATGTTTTACTCGCAAATGATAATAGTCCAATCTCAGATCTATCTTTGAAAACTCGGTAGCTTCTTTCAATTGATCAAACAAAACATCGATTCGGGGCTGAGGGTATTTATTCTTGATAGTTACTTTGTTCAACTGACGACAATCAATGCACATTCTCATCGTACCGTTTTTTTTTCACAAACAGAACTGGTGCACCCCAAGGTAAGAAACTCTATATTGTAAATCCTCTATCTGTCAACTCTTGCAACTGAGACTTTAATTCTTTTATCTCGGTCGGAGCCATTTTATACGGAGCTATCGAAATCAGAGTAGTTCCCAGTACTAACTCAATGCCAAATTCTACTAATCGAATCGGAGGTATTCCCATGTAACGCCCTGATTTTTGGGATTTTTCGAGTTTCTGTGATTTTTGGTAAATTTTGAAATTTTGGTGTTCTGAATATTGGAATTGTGTTTAAATGTGTTAGTGGGCCTTTAGAAGGCCGAAGCCTAAGTTAAACACGGTAAAATATCAAGGTTGGATTTTAAGTGAATAGGAGACTTGGTTCAGTGGGCTTTTAAGAAGAACTTCGTAAATTACGACACAAATAAGGCCTTGGTAAAGTGGCAAGGTGGCGCCATTAAGTTCCTAAAAAAATGGCTTCTGGGAAGGAAGTAAAGGTCCAGGGTTCAAGTTGCAAGGTAGGCATATTGTTACTTTGTTTTTAATTTTAGGCATGTGCCAAGCATGTGATCACTTAAGTGAATTTCGGCAAGGGCCTTAGGGAGGTTGGGCTGATTGTTTTAGTTGATAATAGGGTTAGGTTCTTTTCTTTTTCTGTCTTGGAGAATCAAGGTTAGCCACCTGAAAGCTTTCATTGTCATTCATCCTTTCTGAGTTCTCACAAAAGTCGAAAACGTAAATTCATTCTCCTTGGTGCCGATTTCTTCTTCCTCTCTTTTTCCTCCATTTTCTTTCTTCTTTTTCACTTTTTATTCTAGCCGAAACCTTCTGATCACCTTACTCACCTCCTCTGTCAATCCCATCCTCCACAAAACCTTCATAGCCGATCACCATAAAAGCCGAAATCCCAAAAACTCACTTCTTGTGCCGATTTCTCCAAGCCAAAATCCTTCAGTTATTTTTGTTCCTTTTGATCAACTTTCATCTTCTCTAAACCCTTAGTATCTGTCAGCAACATTACTTCAAAGTTATAGCCTCAAATCGTCATCTTCTTCATCACTTAAAAAGCCGAAATACCATAGATTTAGGGACTCATAGCCGAAACTTCAGATCTCCTGGATTCGAGTTCTACTATCGTTTAGAGGATAGATCTGCATCAGATCTGCGTAGAAATTAAAGAGAAATAAGTGGTAAGTGCTCATCACCTCAGATCTAGTCTTATTTTACAATTTAGAAAAGCCAAAGTCCCTAAAATCTAGGGAGGCTGTTGATTTGGGCATAGGGCTTTAAGGGTCTTTAATCAATGATTTCTTTTGGTGATTAGTTTCTTCTAGAGGTTTGATCGAAGGCTTGGATCTTTGGAGCAGCTAGACTTGGACCTAGTCATCGGTTTTCGGCAAAAAAGGTAAGATTCTAAAGGCTTTAGGGGCATGGTTCGAATATGGGTAGGTGAATATTGGGATTGGTTGTTGTGGGCTGCAATCTAAGAATTGTGGTAATCAATTGTAGGACATCGTAAGGGATCTCAGTAGCAGTCGTCGCGAAACAGGTGTGTATCGAACACCCTCTCATAGTTCAATTCGGCAAAAGCCGAAATGCCGAAATGCCGAAATTCAGGCATTTCGTGGGCTTGTGAGTGTACGAGTGCTCACAAGACGTTTAGAAATCATTAGATCTAAAATCGAAAAGTGGTAAGTTAGTCGTGTGTGAAATTTCGTGCACTTTGGTAATTGGGCCTCGATAGACTAAAACTGGGCCCAATGGGCTTACGGGCCCATACGAGAAAAAAAGATAATAAAAAATAGGCAATAAGTATGTTCGGTTAGGCTCTGGAATCAAAACTGCGTAAACCAGTAAACTGGTCATAAAACTTGAATTAAATGGGCTTAAATTGCTAGTGGACACTGTAGGGCCCATTAGGGGTTTTAGGGCCTAATGGCTAAAATTGTGAAATTGAGATAAATAAATTACTGCGATGACAAATGGGCTAGTAAGGACCGTAACATTCATGAGAACCCTTAAAACTGATAAAAGTACTGAAATACCTTTATAGGTGGAAAGTTTAAAGTTTTACCCCTAGGAGCAAAATTACTGATATACCCCTAGGGTTAAGGTTGACCTGAATGCATGTTTGACTGTTACTATTTACTGCATGCCATATTATTATTATCTGATGCATGGGACTGGGTTATTAATGGAGGAAGTATTGAAAGTGGCTTGTCCACGTACTGGAGGCTTTGCCTCAACTTACTGATATCTGAGCAGCAATGCTGCAACTGTGGAGTGTAGGGCTGGGTGGGTTGAGCTATTCCCCACATGGAGTGTAGGGCTAGTATGGGTGGAATATAGTGGTTGGTTATAGGCTGGATTGGGCTTGCATACACGTATATGTCTGTTTTGTTCTGGAATGGGCTTATGGGCCATACTTTTATCTAAAAAGGGGCTAAGGCCCAGTTTACTGTATTTTGAAAAGGGTTTCGACCCAGTACCCACTGTTATCTGAATAGGGCTTAGGCCCAATGGGCTTGAGCTGACTTGGGCTTTGGATGGGTTTTCCATACACACTGAGTTTTCCAAACTCACCCTCTTTCTCTTCCATCCTTGCAGGTGAGCCCTAGTTGGTGGACTTGGAGCTGGGCGGGATTCAGAGTGGCCACGAAGATTATATTTCTGGTTTTTTTTAAATAAGTTTCAATTAGCTTCCTTTAAAATTTCGAATTTATTTTTGATTATTTCTATTTGGGTTAAAGTTGTAATAAGGCCGCTCTATTATTTTTATTTTCGGTTTTTAAATTACTTAAATCGTTTTCAACTTGAGATTCACATCACTTAAATTGATTCCTTGAAATTGGTTAGCTCTAGGGCGCGTTTTTATCAAAAATTACTTGCTTCAAAACAACACGATAACCGAGCAAAGCTTCTGCAACGTAAATGTTTTCAAAGGAAATAAATATTTTAAATAGACTTAACTTGTTGTTCGTGGACAAGTAATAAGCTTAAAGTGTGGCAATAGATGTGTGCATGTCTAGGATTGGATCATGGAAGAGCTAGGTACTTAAGCAGTCTAATTGACTCACCTCCTCTTTTCTTGAATCCTACCTGGTGCGTAGCTTCCATTCACTTTAATTTAAAATGAAAATATTCTTTAAACACTAAGAAAGATTTTTGATAAAACATGACTTCTCTAGTAACGCTTCAATGTGACAAGCCAGATTCGGTCGTAACGTCTGGGCCGGGTTTGGGGTGTTACATCCCAGAAGTTTTTCAAGAAACACATCAGGGAATTGGCAGACAATAGGCACTGATTCAACTTTCTTTTCTGATACTTCTGAATCAATCACATAAGCAAGGTAAGCTTCACAACCCTTTTTCACAATACTCAGAGCTTTCATTGAAGATATAATAGCTGGTAACCCATTCAAATCACTAGATTCAATTCATACTATTTCATCATTCTTGCATCTTAAATCAATAGTTTTCCGTTTGCAATTCACAATAGCATAGTGAAAAGTTAACCAATGCAGAAGTATATCGAACTCATTAAAAGGTAATAACATCAAATCAGCCTAAAAACAAATGTCTCTAAACATTAACGGACAATTTTTGCAGACTTTATCAACAACACATTTGCCTAAGGGGTTCGATACTCTAATTACAAATTCAGTAGACTCTACAGGCAAAGTCTTACTGGATACAAAATTCATTCATATATACGATTGCATTGATCCATTATCTATCAATACAATCACAGAAGTATTGTAAAGAGTCAAAGTACCCGTAATCACATCTGGGTAAAGCTTCCTCACGAGCTCGAATGGCATAAGCTCTGGCAAGTGCACGAGCCTCGGATCGAACAAAAGTGTCTTTAGTCCCTCTTTGACTACCACTCACATTTCTCGTATATCTAGGAGGTCTACCACGAGTTGAGGTGTTACTCAGTCTCAGATTTTGTGCTATCTCCTGTTCAACAGACTCAAGACGTCTCGAATAAAGTGATCTAAAGATCTACATTTGAAACAAGCCCGATCATACAGTCTACAATTGCCAAGATGTCTTTTACCACAATGTTTACACTCAGGTCGATTGGATCAGACATTTCCAACACTAGAAACAGAAGTAGCTGGAGCTCTGAAGCTCGAATGTGATCTTGCACGATCTCTACTCGAATGCCCACCATTAGCCTTTGAACGGCTAAAATCATCTCAGAATTTCTTTGATGCAGACTGAAATGATTTACTTGTAGATCTCTTTCTCACATCTCTAGCTTCTGAATTAGCTTTTCTTTTCTCTTTCCCGAATTCTTCGGCTTTACATGCTCGTTCAGCAAGCACTACAAACTCTTTTATTTCAAGAACCCCGGCTAACAATTTGATGTCTTCGCTGAAACCATCCTCGAATCTCTTACACATAATTGCCTCAGTCGAAGCACATTCTCGTGCATACTGGCTAAGTCTCACAAATTCTCGCTTGTGTTCTATAACAGACATATGACCTTGGTTAAGCTTAAGGAACTCTTTGCGTTTTTGATCAATGAATCTTTGACTGATATATTTCTTCCAGAATTTAGCTTGAAAGAAATCCTAGGTGACTCGTTCTCTCGGAACCAAAAATATCAATGTCTTCCACTAGTGATACGTCGTATCTCTCAAAAGTGAAATGACACATTTTGTACATTCATCTGGAGTCAAAGACAATTCATCAAACACTCGTATCGTATTCTCTAACCAAAATTCAGCACTCTAGGCATCATCATTAGTAGTAGCTCGAAATTTTTCAGCCCTATATTTTTTAATCTTATCGACCGAAGGTTTATTCAACTGAATCAGATTCACTTATGGCATAACAGGAACTTGTGGAGGATTAGACGGGGGTGAAGGTTGTGGCACAGCCGGATTAGTTCGGATATATTGGGTGAACCAATCGTTCATCATTTGATAGAAGGCTTGTTTAGCCTTTCCATCATGGCTACTTGTAGCTGGTCTAGAGTCAGATGGCGCTGTCCCTTGCGTGGGAGCAGGCGCATTACTTTTAACATCGTCAGCTACGGCTCGTTCAGGATCCATTTGCTATATAAAAACATATTTTCATTCTTAGGATTCATCACACTATTGCAGTTCATAAATATGGCATGTATAACTAGACTTATATAAGCTATGTTATTCCTAGAATCGACTAAACCGTAGCTCTGATATCAACCAAATGTAACACCCCTAACCCGTATCTGTCGCCGGACTAGGGTTAAAGGCATTACCAGACAAATCGGAACAATTTACAAACAATTCATATACATCATCCACAATCATAGTCAAACATTACCATAGAGTCCCTTATATAGGTCATCGAGACCTTAAGCATGCATTAGAATGGGGTCGGGACTAAACCGAGCCCATATAAAATTTTTAAAACTTAAAACATTTTTCAAAGTTATACAGGTCACACACCCGTGTGAGCAGGCCGTGTGCCTCACATGGCATTAGACATGCCCGTGTGTCTAGGCCGTGTCAAGACAGGGCATACATACTGACCTGTCCACGTGGCCACATGACACGCCCATGTGCTAGGCCGTGTGAAAATTAGAGAGGCTACTGACTTGAATCACACGGCCAGTCACATGCTCGTGTGTCTAGCCTGTGGTCGAAACTAACTTGGCCACACGGCCTAGCACATGCCCGTGTGTGCGATCGTGTGGTCTGCCCAAGCTCATTTTGAGATGGCCCTCGAGCAGCACGGCTGAGACACACGCCCGTGTCCCAGCCCGTGTGGGTCAAAATTAGGCCATTTACAAGGCCAATATGCCACCATGTTAGGGTCCTCCATACAAGTAACATTCAAGCATCAAATACATCATATTTCCAACCAATTTCAACCACAAAACATTCATCATTCATATAATATATTCATCAAATAAATTCATGCTCATTATCCAAACTAAAACATACCTTATTTACCTACCAAACACATTCAATTATACATGTCCTTATCACTAAGTTTCACATTCTTTCTCATGCCAAACTATTATTAAATCCCAAAATAAACGTATACCATAACTTACCAAAATCGACCATTTCATTTGGTTATTCATAACACATCATATAGACAATATTATACCACATGATTCATACCAAAAACTCTTTCATTTACACAACCAAAACCGAGCTAAATCACATGGTTAGATATACACAAAACCAAACATATACAGTTACTTCTAGCCTATATATGCATACTTCATATTTACATTTTCCAAAAGTACCAAAAATGAGTCGATAGTGTGGTGATGATCCTCGATAATTCTCGAGCTTCCGGTAGCTTCGATATCTATAAAACAATTGAAAGACACACAAAGTAAGCTTTCAAAAGCTTAGTAAGCCATATACAAATAAACTTAACAATATAAACATATAAGCATCATAATATACATATACTCCTTAGCCAAATGCGATCACAAACCACATAGCTCAAATAAATTTCACATATTCCCCATTCATTTGCACATAATGCATATTTTCTCATACTTTTGTCACATATAATCACTTGATCACAAAGATACATATACTTACGTTTTAGCATCAAATATGATATACAATTTCAAACGTACCTGAATCAGATACATATTTCATATAATCATTCATTTTTCAGAATGCTCGTTGAATTGTTTGAAATTATAAGGATACGCGGATAGCTTAGAAAGCTCGTACAATGCCAAGGTCCCAGATGTGGTCTTACATGTAATCAAATATTGATGCCACTGTCCCAAATAGGGTCTTACAAGAAATCAAATACGATGCCAATGTCCTAGATATGGTCTTACACGTAAATCATAAGCCGATGCCAACGTCCCAGACGTAGTCTTACACGAAAACACATATCGGATCCTATGTCATGACATATGTATCCAAACTATTCCTAAGATTCGTACGAGACTTTTTAGATGTCGTCACATTAACAGAACATTCTCAGATATCACATATTGAGCTCTCATATAGCCATTCAACACAATTCAATGTCATATAAACATAAATAAATCAACTCAAACATGTTTATCTGTATATTGACTTACCTCGTATGGGAATGAACGAAAACGAGCAACTATTCAACGAGTTTCGTCTTTCCCCGATCTAATTCTGTTTTTTTGGTTCTTGATCTATATAAATTCAAATTTAACTCTTTTATTCACCAAATCATTCCAATCAATCCACAAACACACATTTAGGGCATTTTACAAATTAGCCCTCACATTTTCACATTTTGACACTTTAGTCCCTAATTCACAAAATCACAAAATACACAAAATTTCTTTACACTATGCTTAACCGAATTTTCATAGTGTTTATATAAGTCCATATATTTCATTTATTTCATATTTTAGTCACTCAAAATATCATTTTCACAATTTAGCCCAAATTACTCAATTTCATCAAAAATTCAAAGACAAAATTTAGTAATCTAACACATATCTTTCATTTACTAACATGAAACTTCATAAAGCTCATAGTTTCATCAATGGCATAACTCAAAATCATTAACAAAATTAGAAATCGAGACCTGGGCTTGATAGTATACAGAGTAACTATTTCAAAAACATAGAAATTATCAAAAACCGAACAAAAATGGACCTTTAATCAAATTTGGAAGTAGCCGAACCCTAAAACACCATAGAAGCTTTCTTTTCTTTCTTAATATTTGGAAAAAATAGGATAATGAATCCAATTTTTGATTTTGTTTTATTTAATACATAATAATTATACTAATTACTATTATATTCTTAAAGAATTTCATTTATAAACATAAAATAAATGGCTATAATGGTCCACTTACACTTGAAATGGTCTATTAACATTATAACGACCTTACAATTAAGAAGACATAGCAAATAAACACTTTAACAAATAGAAGATCACTTTTACATTTTACGCGATTAAGTCATTTTATCAAATTGAGCACACAAACAATTAAATTATCATACGAAATTTTCACACATTCTAATTCAAATATAATAAGCACGAAAAATAATATTAAAATATTTTTTGGCTTGGATTTGTGGTCCTGAAACCACTATTCTGACTAGGGTCTAAATTGGGCTGTTACAAATATTGCCACGGCATATCACCCCTAGAAAAATGGACAAACTGAAATTTCTAATTGAGAAATTAAATAGATTTTGGAGAAAGTGGTAAACCCAACTTGCAAATATTGGTCATCTAGATTGGATGAAGCTTATTGTGTGTATCATACTGTGTTCAAAACACCATTAGGGATGTTACCTTTCAAGCTTGTCTATGGGAAGCCTTGCCATTTACCTGTTAAGCTTAAACATAAAGCATTTTGGGCCATCAAGAAGCTGAACATGGATTGGTTCATTGCTACTAATAAACGATTACTTGAGCTAGATGAGATGGAGGAATTCAAAGCTCAGGCATACAAGAACGCTCTACTGTACAAATAGAGTACCAATTGATGACATGATAAGAAGACTATGCCACAACAATTAGAACCTGGACAACAGGTGTTGTTGTTCAATTTTAGGTTCAAATTGTTTCCAGGAAAATTAAAGTCTTGTTGGTCAGGACAGGGTTGAGCTTCATCTTTTAGTAGTTAGCTCATTAGAAATTTTTTCCAAAATACTTACTTCCAATAAAATTTTTATTTTCCCTCCAAATCTCATCTCACCATGCCAGGCCATAATTACCGCACTCTTATGACCCATATCACATTTTTAGCAACTTTCTATATTTGTCACCCTTATTTTCTCTTTCTTTTAACCTAATCGTTTCACCTTTTTTACAGTTACCTTCAACCTTCATTTTTTTCTAGATTTACTCGTGTTTCTACAAAGAAATCAAAGTGTCCACGTTTTTCTTTTCCAATCACTCTAAACTTTTCAAAGAAATGGCCAGATGTGTTCCTTCTCAATCATCCCATGTGCCACTAAGAAAATTTTTCAATGAAGCTGTAGAGGAGATATACACAAATAACACCTCCAAGCATTTGTTTTGTTTGGAAAAAGGTTTTGTTTTTCAAGATGCACCCTTTATAGGGTATGATGAATCGATTTCTTCCATAGTCGAAAAGCACGGGTGGCAAATCTTTTGCTTGCATCCAGAAGGTGTTTTAACAATTGTGGTGCATGAGTTTTATTCCCACTTGACCTCTTCTAATAATGCTTTTATATATGTGAGAGGTGTTTTAGTGCAGTTTGATGAGTACTCTATCAATCTTAATATGACCTACCTGATGGTCAAGTTGAGCATTCTCAGTTTGCCACAACAACCATGGTGGAGGGCTTGAATCAAGTTCTAAAGGATTTGTGGGTGGAAGGAACCAAGTGGACAGTCTCGAGACAAGATTGCTGCACTGTAGAACATGTTTCTTCGAAACCCCATTGTCAAGTTTGGAACCAGTTCCTAAAATCCCGTCTAAGTCCTTCTATTCATAACTCTAAAATTTCAAAGGAGTGAATGCTGCTACTCCATTCTATAATGACAAAAAGAAAAATAAACGTGGGAAAAATCATTTTTTAGGAGGTTCATAGGTCTGCCCAGAAGAATGTTGGCAATCTTAATTTTTCTTCCTTTAGTACTGCCCTATTCCAAAGTGTGAAAGTCCTGGTTCAAGCAAATGAAGATATGATTCCAAACAGAGGGGCAATTATGAACCAGATTGTTATTAGGTTATTAGGGGAGGAATTGCCACAACATCCACCTCCCGGTTCTATCTCTACATCCTTCACCCTAACTTGTGCCCCAACAACCCCTTCCACTTCTACTAATGTCTTTGAGCAACAAGTGCTTAGTTCTCTTAAGAGGTTGCACAACCAGTTTAGTTTGTTCGAGAAGTAGCAATCACGAATTGCTACTAATTTGGGCAGGGTACAGGAAGAAATGGCTTTATTCCAGGGTTATGTGAGGAAAAGGGACACTGCTATCAAGAAATCCTGTCAGAAGAATTTCACTAGCCATATGCCTGTGTTCCCTAGCTTCCCCAAGGAACTGTTCTCTGATGCAAAGGAAGAGGAAGATGATGAAGCAGAGGTTGATGAGATTAGACCTACCACCACACACTTTGCCACTAAGGAGAAGGCCACACAAAGACCAGATGAAGATGAGAAGAAGACTGAATCAGTGAGTATTGAGACTGACCATGTTAGAGAAGAAGCAAACCCAACTTCTGCACCACCTACGGATGATACTGCACCTGTCTCACCTCAATCGACTGCGCCAATGACACAGAAAGATTGTGAGATCAATAAGCTGATTGATGATCTCACAAAATTGGATGATGAAGAAGACGAGGTACCAATCAACATGTTGAAAAGGAAGCAGCGCTACAAACATGCTGCACGAAAATCCACTCATCCAAATTAAAGTAACAACAATTTCACTCCAAACTTCATTCATTTTTTTATTTTTTTATGTTATTTTTTTTCATTTCATTTTAGCATGAATTCATAAATTTTGTCTTATAATTTTTTCTCCATATATATGTTTGTGCATTCATAATTTTTTTATTCATGCATTGAGGACAATACATCCCTTAGGTTTGGGGGTGTGTTGTGCATATAGGTTGCATTCAGATAGTTGTTCATTTTGTTTTTGACATTCATTTTTCCATGACACATAAATGCCAAAGAATTGTTAGACTATGATGAGTATATTTTTGCCTATGATGTTCAATGAGGAATTTAATTCTTTGACATTCATTGAAAATTGTGACAATGAATTAGGTGAGTTTAGCTTAGGATAGTTGCTTGAAAGTTGACCCCTAAAATATGGATGTCCTAATTCCAATTATAACTAATCTATAGTAAGTTTCTTTTAATAAACTTAGAGATTCTTGAAGCTAAATTTAGTACAATGACAATACTCAATAATGAATAAAGTGGCAATGTTTAAGAAAATTCAAGAGAAAAAATGTCATCCAATACTCCAGTGCTTAGAATTGCTTAGTAAGTCAACATCACTTTGTTTTCTTCATCATGTTGTTGATTATAAAAGTAAGTTTACGTAAAAGTGATTCAATAAAAGAAGCAGTTTAGGGACACTCCACTGTAGTTTAACACCCCTAACCTGTATTCGTCAACTGAATAGGGTTACAAGGCATTACCAGATATTACATATCAATCACATACATTTGTGCAATCATTATCGTAAACTATTCACAGACATTCACATTTATCCCTTACAAGGTATTACGAAACCTTAAAATATGTATAAGAGTGGTTCAGGACTAAACCAATCACATATAAAAGCTTCCAGACACTTAGAAAAAATTATGCAATCACGGATCACACGCTTGTGTGAACAGCCTATGTGACTCACACGGTTATGTGACTCACAGGGTTATCAAACACACCTGTGTCATAGGCCGTGGGAAAACAGGGCATACATACTGACTTGTACCACACGGTCGGAGACATGCCTGTGTGCCTTGGCCATGGTCGAAACTGACTTGGGTCACACAGCTAACCACATGCCTGTGTGTCTAGCCCATGTACCCTTTGAAATGGCCACACACGCCCATATGCCAAGGCTGTGTGCCTCACATGGCCACCAGATGCGCCCGTGTGTCTAGGCCATGCTTAAGACTAACTTTTAATTGTAGGACTACCCTAGGGGAAACACGGTCGTGTAATATAACCATGTGTCGCTCATGGCTGAGCACACGCCTATGTCTCTACCCGTGTAGACAAAAATGGACCATTTGCAAAGCCAATTTGCCACCCTAATCTCAAGCACACATGGCAACCAAAATAGCATCATTTCAATATGTCTTTAAGCCACCAAAACATGCCAATTCATCAAACCAAATCTATCACAATTTATCTAATTCCAAATGCATTAACACATCAATTAACAACTAACCAAGATAACCAACACATAATCACACCAAATAATCCAACATATAAGGCATCATAAACCTCATATAATTAACTTACCAAGCACATAACTTAGGCCAACTTATAAGGCTAAAAGCTAACAACATTTCCAACAAAAAATAAGCCAAATTTCATGGCTATAATCTTAACACAAAATATATCATTTACTCACTAGCTTATGCATGCCATACATTAATATTTACAACTTCAAAAGTACCAAAATATCATTCAATAGTGTGACGATAAACCTTAATGATCTTCGAGCTCATAGTAGCTTCGATAATCTATAAAATAATTGAAAAACACACAAAGTAAGCTTTTCAAAGCTTAGTAAGCCATATACAAATAAATACAACTCATGAATCAAGTATAATTTAATACATTCATTTAGGATTCATAACCATTTCACATATACATTTTATGAAGCACATCATACTCATTTGTTCATATACAAATCATAGAATCCCAATTCATTTCACTTACACATATAGCATATTTCACTTTCACGAATATCACATATCATCTTTTAATCACAATTACACATATACTCACTTCTCATTCTCAACTTTACACACATTTTAAACATACCTGAATCAGATACACATTTCATATATTCATTCATTTCTTGGAGTACCTGTTAAACCGTACGGAATCAAATAGGATACGCGGATAGCTCAGAAAAACTCGTACAATGCCAATGTCCCAGACGTGGTCTTACATGTAATCAAATATCGATGCCATTGTCCCAGACAGGGTCTTACACGAAATCAAATATGATGCCGATGTCCCAGACATGCACGTAAATCTCAACTTGATTCCAACGTCCCAGACGTGGTCTTACACGAAATCACATATCAGAATCCTATGTCATGACATATGTATCCTAACTATTCCTATGGTTCGTACGGGACTTTTCGGACGTCGTCACGTTATCAGAACTTTCTTGGATTTCTCATATTCAACTTAAATAGCCATTCATCACTATTAATTAACATATAAGCAGTAATAATTCAATTCAAACACATTTATTTTTATATCGACTTACCTCGTACTTATTCTAACGGATGAAATTGGCTAATCAAAGACTTTCGACTTTCCCCGATCTAATTCCGTTTTCTTTGGTTCTTGATATATATAAATTCAAATTTAACTCTTTGATTCAACAAATCATTCAATTCAATCCATATACATATATTTAGGGCATTTTACAAATTAGCCCTTACATTTTCACATTTTAACACTTTAGTCCCTAATTCATAAAATCACAAAATACACATAATTTCATATTACACATGCTAGGACGAATTTTGCTCTAGCCCATATAAGCCCATATATTTCATTTATTTCACATTTTAGTTCCTCAAAGTCTCATTTTCATAATTTAACCCAAATTACTGAAATTCATGAAAAATTCAAATACAAATCATATTAATCTAATACATGTCTTTCATTTTTCATCAATTAACATCACAAAGCTCAAAATTTCATCAATGGCTCAACTCAAAATCTTCATCAATTTCTTAAATTTAGACATGGGCTTGATAGAACACAAAGCAACAATCACAAAAATGTAAAAAATATCAAAAACGGATAAAAAATGACATACCTTATAGATCTTCAAAGTGTCGAATGTTTTTATGCTTCAAACCCTAATTTTATTCTTCAATTTCGGTGACCATTAAGAATAATAAATCAAATTTTGTCTTTTGTTTTCTTAAATTATTAACTAATTTACACATTTACTAAATTAACCTTGTTTCATAACATTAAAATTCCACTAATATTAGGCATTTGTGTCCATCCATTATTCCAATGGTCAAATATCAATATAAAGACCTCACATTAAAATAAGCCATACCAATTAGATACTTTTATCAATGGAATGCAACTTTTGCATTTTCTGCGATTAGGTCCTTTTCTAAATTAAGCACACAAACGATCAAATTTTTATACGAAACTTTCACACATATTAATTGAAATATTATAAGCATGGAAAATAATATTAAAAATATTTTTTTGACTCAAATTTGCGGTCTTGAGACCACTATTTTGAGTAGGGTCTAAACCGGGCTGTTACAGTAGTGCTAGGCTGAGTAGCTAAGGGGGTAATTATTTACTCCATCCATCTTCTAAGTTAAAAGCCTTAGCTTTATGAGTGAGTATTCAAATTACGACATGATGGAATACTTGGCAATTTAGTGTATGCTCCACTGAGATTGTCAAGTAAAGAAAATCATGTTACAAGATGAATCCTTTAGTAAAAGTACTTGTAATTGAGTTATGCAAGGCCATATTGTTAAAAGGAAACTGAGCTTAGATAATAGATACACTAAGTACATTAGGAGGTGCTTACTATAGTCGAAATTGCATGAGTAATTAGAAATTTTTATTTTTAGGGCAACATTTTGTGCAATTTTTTTTTTGCTAAACAAGCTTATGAAACTTGAGAAAACTATTGGAAACAGGAGATTGCTGAGAACTAAAGTATAAAATGTGCTCTACATAGTCTGACATTACAAAAGGTAAATATATCGTTGTGGCAATTCATTCATTCATTCATGCATCCATGCATATTTTGCTTGAGGACAAGTAACAACTTAGGTTTGGGGGTGTGATAACTCTTGAAAATAGTTATATTTCAGGCCTCTAGACTTGGTTAATTCTTCGTACTTGAGTAAACTTAGTTGCATTTGAGGATACTATATTAGTATTTTTATAACATTGCACCATAAAGCTTGGATTGTGCTTTCAGTGCCACTATATATTACTTTTACTTGTGGGAGGAAAAGAATTGCGTGTTGTTTATAGCAGGTGCAGACAAGAGTAAAAGAAGTGAATGAGTGAAGTTTTCTCATGACAGAAGGTTGGATAGATTGCCAGCACAAATGCCATAGCTGTAACACCCCTAACCTGTATCTGTCGTCGGAACATGGTTTCGGAGCATTACCAAAATTTTTAGAACAATTTTTGAATAATTTATGTAGATTACTATTCATTAACTGAGATCATCCAAAACATCCCTTAATTAGACCCTTGAGGCCCAATACGAGTAATAGAATCAAGTCGAGACTTAATCAGAAACTCTAAGAATTTTTCACGACTTTTAAAAAATTTTCCAAGGTGTAGGGCTCACATGCCTGTGTGGTCTAAGGGAAACGCCCGTGTGACCCCGGGACACGCCCATGCTAGAGGCCGTCTTTGACCCCGTGTAACTCTCTGACTTGTGCACACGGCTATGCCACACGCCCGTGTGCTAGGCCGTGTAGTTAATTAATTTAAATCGAAATTAGGTGCAGGTTTCACACAGCCAAGACACATGCTTGTGTTCTAGGCCGTGTAGCACACACGGCTAAGACACACACCCATCTGCTCAATTCTGAGCATTCTGTTTCTCAAAATTAAGGTGCAGGGGACACATGGCCTAACCATATGCCCATATTACTAAGCCGTGTGTCACACACGGTCTAGACACACGCCCATGTGTCTGTTCATGTGGACAAAATGAAGCCATTTCTAGCTTCATTTCTCACCCAAAATTTCACCCAAGACCTACACTTGAAACACACATCCAAGACCAACCATTCCAATCATTCAAATTAAACAATTCCATCATTCATCATGGCATACCATTACATGCATATGTGTTTATAAACTTACCTTGGATTAACTGAGGCATTAACATCATTTGATCACATATACTTAGCATATCACATATGAATATATCAGAATAAGCTACTTAATCATACCAAAATAAGCCATTACTAGCCATTCCAATGGCTAGGTTACAAAACATCATTTTCATGCCACTAATGGCCAAGTTGTCCATACATGCCATTATACCAAAATGATTTTACTATGTATACCAAAATAAGTTAGTCGAAAGAGTGACAATGCTCCAATAATCTTCCAACCTTCGCGAGCTTCTGATCACTATAAAACAGGGAAGAATAAAATAGAGTAAGCATTACACGCTTAGTAAGTGCGTATAACAGAAACTAAATTTACTGATCCCGTTTATTAAGTCTAAGCATACAATACCATGTTTACCATTCATTAGCAATATTGCCTAAACACATGCATTCAATCAAACATGTTAGTCACCAAAATCTTCATAACAATCAAGTAAACATAGATGATCTCATCATGCAATATTCTTTCAAGTTATTATCATTTCATCTCATAGTTCACATGCCATGTCTAGAGTTTTATGTCTTTTGAATCATTGAAATTCTGATGGATGCTCAAGTAGTACACTCAAGGTGTATGGTTCCATAATTCGTTAATTCTTATTCGAGGGTACCCATTGGGGCACTTAATCAAGGAACACACTCTTGAGCCACATATTGTATAACAGGATTACCAGTCCAGGCTAAATCCTTTATATAACATATGTTCAAAAGAGCTCAATTAGTATTACTAGTCCAGGCTAAACCCTAATCATAACGTATACTCGAGAGGTATTATATCCGGATTACCCATCCAGGCTAAATCCTTTCTATAACAAGGTCAATAGGATTACTAATCCGAGCTAAATCCCGTCTGCAATAAATGCAGGACCTTATTCGTTTCGGGAAAGCGCATATATTCATCGAAATTCAATATTCAATTGGGACTTAACCCTTTTTGATCATATCAAACATGTATTAAATTTCTCATTAAAGAATTCAAGTAATTCACATCATTATAAGTCACATTCCATACAACACAACATTCAATTAAACATGTTTACATGCCCGATTAAGTTACATGAACTTACCTCGACACTTGTTTGCGCATAAAATCTACTAATTCGAAACCTTTTCTTTTTCTCGATCTAAACTCGAATTTGTGTTGTCCGAATCTATATAAATAACTTTAATCATCAATTTCACATATTTCATATTCATTTGTACTCCATTTACATCCTAGGAAAAATTACCATTTGCCCCTAACTTTTCCATAAATTCTAATTTCGTCCCTAGGCTCGAAAGATGAAACTTGTGCAATTTACTCTTTATTCCAAGCCTAACCAAAATCCCATTACAAAATTTACAGTACATGAACTCGTAAAAATTTAGAATTTTTCTTCAATTTCTCAAGTTTACATTTTAGTCCCTAAATCATGTTTTCATCAAAAAATGCTTTGTAAAAGTTGTTTATCTATCAACAACCTTTCATTTTCTACCATAAATTTCTAATTTTTAGCATATACATCCATGAAACATTTTCCATACTTTGATAACTTTTCAAATTAATCCCTCAATAGATAGATTAAGCTATCCCGGCTTCAAAAATATCAAAATTACTAAAAACAGGACTAGAGAGCTTACCCAATTAGGCCATGAAAGTTTCCTCTCTCTCTCTCCTAGGGTTTCCATATATTTTAGGTTGAAGAAGATGAGAAAATAAGATTATATTTTCTGTTCATCTTTTAATTAATTACTTATTTTTTAAATTCCAATTTAGTCCTTGCCTTTTTTCTAAATTTCTATGAATGAGTCACAAAAAACCTACATACTTTTCTTTAATGGTCTAATTACCATATAATGACCTCTAATTTTGAATTCCATAACTATTTAATCCTTATAGCTACTAGAATTCAACTTTCGTATTTTATGCGTTTTAGTCCGTCTCGTAATTAAACACTTAATCCATAAAATTTTCGTATAAAAAATTTCACACGAAATGTCTATCATAATATGGACCATATAATAAAATAAAAATAAATTTTATTTTTGAGTCGGATTTGTGGTCTCGAAACCATTGTTCTAATTTCACTGAAAAATGGGCTGTTACAACTCTCCCCCTTTAACGATTTTCATCCTTACCAGTAAAAAGATTCGGGTATTGCATCCTCATAGTATCCTCCAATTCCCAGGTAGCCTCTTAAATACCATGTCGTTGCCAAAGAAATTTTACTAAAGCTACCTTTTTATTTCTTAACTCTTTTGTTTCCCGAGCTAAGATTTTGATTGGTTCTTCACTATATGTCATATCAAACTGAATCTCTATCTCTGTTGGATAAATATCATGTGAAGAATCAGATCGGCACCGCCGTAACATTGACACATGAAAAACATTATGAATCCGATCAAGCTCTGGTGATAAAGCTAACCGATATGCAACCAGTTCAATTCTTTCTGTAATCTCGTATGGTCCAATGAACCGCGAACTCAGTTTTCCTTTGCATCCAAATCGAAGAACTTTCTTCCAAGGCGATACTTTCAAGAATACTTTGTCACTGACTTGAAATTCTATTTCTTTTCATTTTAGGTCAGCATAGGACTTTTGACGATCAGAGGCTGCTTTCAAACTGTCTTGAATTACTTTCACTTTTTCCTCAATCTCTTGGACTAAGTCAACTCCGTGTAACTTTTTCTCACTGTTCTGTCCAATACAATGGATTTTTACATTTGCGACCATACAAAGCTTCATACGGTGCCATTTTGATACTAGAATGATAACTGTTACTATAAGCGAATTCAACCAAAGGTAAATACTTTTCCTAGTTACCTTCAAACTCAAGTATACAACATCGAATCATATCGTCTAAGATCTGTATTACCCGTTCAAATTGACCATCTTTTTGGGGATGAAATGCAGTACTAAAGTGTAACCGAGTACCTAGAGCTTCTTGCAATTTGCTCCAGAATAGAGATCTAAACCGAGGGTCTCTATCTAAAATAATGGAGACAGGCACTCCATGCAATCTGACAATCTCAAAAACATATAATTCAGCCAATCTATTTAAGAAAAACTCCATACGTACTGGAATAAAGTGTGCAGACTTTGTCAATTGATCAATAATTACCCAAATGACATTTTTCTTCTTGGGAGACAAGGGTAATCTCGATACGAAGTGCATAGTAATAATTTCCCATTTCCATTTTGGTATTGTAACTGGCTGTAATAATCCAGAAGGAAACTGATGTTCAACTTTTACTTGATGACATATCAAACATTTAGATACAAACTCATAAATATCTCGTTTCATTCCTGGCCACCAGTACATCGTTTTCAGACAATTAAACATTTTATTACTACCAGGATGTATAGACATGTTACTGTCATGAGCTTCCTTCAAAATTTTCTGTACTAGTTCTAAACTTTTCAATACACATACTCTTCCTCTGAATAACAAAAAATCAGTCCCGATCTGAAATTCTGAGTTAAGAGTCGATTCACTTTGTATTCGTTTTGCTTGCAACTTACTATGATTTTTCTAAGCTTCTGAGATTTGCTGTAAAAACGTTGGTCTAGGTTTTAACTTAGCTATGATTGAACCATCATCAGATAATGACAGTTGAGTATTCATTGCTCGCAAAGTATACAGAGATTTTTTGCTCAGAGCATTTTCCACTACATTGACTTTTCCTGGATGATAGTCAATGACGAGGTCATAATCTTTTAGATTCAAGCCATCTGTGCTGTCTCAAGTTCAAATCTTTCTGTGACATCAAATATTTCAGACTTTTATGATTAATGAATATATGAAATTTTTCACCAAACAGATAATGCCGCCAGATTTTTAATGCAAACACTATGGCTGCCAATTCCAGATCATGTCTCGAGTAGTTCGTTTCATGTGGCTTTAGTTGTCGTGAAGCATAGGCTACCACTTTACCATCTTGCATCAAAATATAGCCTAAACCATTCAATGATGCATCACTGTAAATTATAAATTCCTTACCCGATCCAAGCTAGACTAACACAGGTGCTTCTGTCAATAAAGCCTTTATTCTGTCAAAACTCTATTGGCATTTGTCAGTCCACTCAAACTTTACATATTTCTGTAGCAAACAAGTCATCAGAGAAGCTATCATTGAATTTTTTTTTTACAAATCTCCAATAGTAACCAGCTAGTCCCAGAAAACTTCAGACTTCAGACACATTCTTCGGTGGCTTCCAATTAAAAATGGCTGAAATTTTATTCGGGTCTACTCTGACACCTTCAGTAGATACTATATGCCCGAGAAAACTAACTTCCCACAGCCAAAACTCACATTTACTGAATTTGACATACAATTGTTTCTCTCATTCTCAGCATGTTCATTTTCATATCGAGAGTAACCTAGAATGTCATCTATAAATACCACCACAAACCTATCCAAATACAGGCTAAAAATTCAATTCATCAGATCCATAAACACTGTAGGTGCATTTGTTAAGCTGAATGGCATCACAAGAAACTCATAGTGTCCATACTTGGTTTTAAAAGCTATCTTTGGCACATCTAAATTTTTCACCCATAGTTGATAGTAACCAGAACGGAGATCAATCTTGGAAAATACAGTGGCACATTTTAACTGGTCAAATAGGTCATCAATACGAGGCAATGGATACTTGTTCTTTATTGTAACTTTGTTAAGTTGTCTGTAATCAAAGCACAACCTCAACGATCCATCTTTCTTCTTTATAAATAGAATCGGCGCATCCCAAGGGGAGAAACTAGGTCGAGCAAAACCTCTGTCAATCAACTCTTGCAACTGTACTTTTAGCTCTTTCAATTCAGTAAGAGCCATTCTATAAGATGCTGTGGATATAGGTGTCATTCTCGAAACAAGATCTATAGAAATTTCCATTTCTCTATCCTGTGGTAAACTAGGTAATTCTTCTGAGAATACATCAGGAAATTCACATACAACCAGCACTGACTGAATCTTTGACTCAGATACTTTAGTATCCAACACATATGCAAGGTAAGCATCATAACCCTTTCTGACATATTTTCGTGCTGATATTGTTGAAATCACTTTAGGTAATCCATCCAGTTTATCAGATTCAACATGAAGTAATTCACCACTCTCACATTTCAATACAATATATTTCTATCTACAATTCACCACTGCATCATATTGAGTTAACCAATCCATTCCCCAAATCACATCAAATTTATCTAATGGCAGTAACATCAAGTCAGCCTAAAAGCAATAACCTTTTAGCATCAATAGATAGTTCTTACAAACTTTATCCACCATAACACACTTGCCCAGGGGTTTGAAACTTTAACCTCAAATTCAGTGAATTCAACAAGTAAATTTTTAACAGTCACTAAGTTCGTGCATATGTATGAACGTGTGAAACTAGGATCTATCAATGCAGTAGTATCAGTATCAAGTAGAGAAAATGTACCAGTAATGACGTTTGGTGCAGAGGCATCTTCTCTAGCACAAATAACATATGTTCTTACATGTGCTCGTTCCTTAGATCTTACTACTATATCCTTGGTAGTACCTTGACTACTACTAACATTGCAGGGGTGACAGAGTGCTTTGCCTCTCAAAACAGGATTACTAGGCTTTGAAGATGGTTCTATTTCTTTTTCAACTCTTTCGGGACAATCTCTGAAAAAATGGTCAAGTAAACCACATCCAAAACAAGCTTTACTTCTAGACCGACATTCCCTATGATGAAATTTGTTACAATGTTTACATTTCAATTTAGGATTACCGACACTACCTACACTGGTCACAGATGGAGATGAAGACTTCGAGTTAGAATGTTAAGAGCCCCGCTCTCTTCCAGAATATCCATAGAGGTGGTTACCCGATCATAATACTTCTTTAATTTCTTAAAAGCAAATGATTGTGACTTACTCATAGTTCTTTTTCCAGAAACCCGAGACTCTCTTTCAGCCTATTTCTTTTCCTTACTCAATTTCTTAGCTTTGTGTCCTTGATCGGCTAACATTGTAAATTCCCTAATTTCAAGAATTCCAATCAATAACTTGATATCCTCATTTAAACCCTCTTCAAAGCGTTTACACATTTCAGCCTCGTTTAGAACCCATTCTCTGGCATATTTTCTCAACCGAACAAATTCTCATCCATATTTGGATACAGTCATGTTTCCTTGCTTGAGTTCTAAAAATTATTTCTTTTTCTGATCCATGAATCACTGGCTAACATATTTCTTTCTGAATTCAGCCTGGAAGAATTCCCATTTGACATTCTCTCTCGGTACAACTGAAGTTATGGTATTCCACCAGTGATAAGCTGTATCTTTCAGTAGGGATACTACACATTTCAAACATCCGATAGGTGTACAAGATAATTTATCAAAAACCCGGATAGTCTTTTCTAGCCAAAACTCAGCCCTTTTCAGATCATCATATGCGGTAGCTTTAAATTCTTCTGCCCCATGTTTACGGATTTTATCTACTGGAGGCTTACCAATTCTAACAGGTTCAGCACCCTGTGGTGCTTCAAGAACATATTAAGGAGCAGGTGCGGGAGGTCGTTGCACAACAGTGTTTGTTCTTAGATACTGGGTAAACCATTCATTCATCATTTTAAAGAAAGCTTGTTTTGCCTCTTCATTTTGGCCCTTAGACACGAGCCTTTCACTTCCAAATGCAGACACAACTCTTTGAACTGAAGCTGACATTGCTTTCAGCTTCCTCAGATTCAGCTTTAGCTCGATTGGATGACATTACTATATGAAAAACACATTTAAAATGATCTGAAGTCATCACACTATCATAATTTATATAATGGCATGTATAGTTAAACTCGTGTTTGCTACGTCAATTATGAGAATCGACGAAACTGTAATTCTGATACCACTAAATGTGACACCCCTAACCCATATCTATCGTCGGGATAGGCTCAGAGCATTACCGAAACTTTCAGAATAATTTTTAAATAATTTATGTAGATTAGTATTCATTAACCGAGATCATCCAAAACGTCCCTTAATTGGACCCTCAAGGCCCAATACGAGTATTAGAATCAAGTCGAGACTTAATAAAGAACTCTAAGAATTTTTCGTGACTTTTCAAAAATTTTCCAAGGTCCAAGGCTCACATGTCCGTGTGGTCCAAAGGACACGCCCGTGTGACCCCAAGGATACGCCTGTGATAGAGGCCGTGTTCGACCCTGTGTAACTCTCTAACTTGTGCACACGGCCATGCCACATGCCCGTGTGCTAGGTCGTGTGGTTAATTAGTTAATTCGAAATTAGGTGCAGGTTTCACATGGCCAAGACACATGCTCGTGTTCTAGGCCTTGTAGCATACACGGCAGAGACACACACCGGTGTGCTCAATTTTAAGCATTCTATTTCCCAAAATTAAGGTGCAGGGGACACACAACCTAACCACATGTCCATGTTACCAGGCCGTATGTCACACACGGTCTAGATACACGCCCATGTGGACAAAATGAAGCCATTTCTAGCTTCATTTCTCATCCAAAATTTCACCCAAGACCTGCACTTGAAGCACACATCCAATACCAACCATTCCAAGTATTCAAATTAAACAATTCCATCATTCATCATGGCATACCATTACATGCATATGTGTTTATAAACTTACCTTGGATTAACTTAGGCATTAACATCATTTGATCACATATACTTAGAATATCACATATGAATATATCATAATAATCTACTTAATCATACCAAAATAAGCCATTACTAGTCATTCCAATGGCTAGGTTACAAAACATCATTTTCATGCCACTAATGGACAAGTTGTCCTATACATGCCATTATACCAAAATGATTTTACTATGTATACCCAAAATAAGTTGGTCAATAGTGTGACGATGCTTCAAAAATCTTCCAACCTTTGCGAGCTTCCGAGCACTATAAAACAGGGAAGAATAAAATAGAATAAGCATTACATGCTTAGTAAGTTCGTATAATAGAAACTAAACTTACCGATCCCGTTTATTAAGTCTAAGCATACAATATCATGTTTACCATCCATTAGCAATATTGTCTAAACACATGCATTCAATCAAACATGTTAGTCACCAAAATCTTCACAACAATCAAGTAAACATAGATGATCTCATCATGCAATATTCTTTCAAGTTGTTATCGTTTCATCGCATAGTTCTCATGCCATATCAAGAGTTTTATGTCCTTTGAATCATTGAAATTCCAATAGATGCTCAAGTAGTACACTCGACATGTACGGTTCCATAATCTATCAATTTTTATTCGAGGGTACCCATTAGGGCACTTAATCAAGGAACACAATCTTGAGCCACATATCGTATAACAGGATTACCAGTCCAGGCTAAATCCTTTATATAAAATATGCTCAAAAGAGTTCAATTAGGATTACCAGTCTATATCTGGATTACCCATCCGGGCTAAATCCTTTCTATAACAAGGTCAATAGGATTACTCGTCTGAGTTAAATCTCATTTGCAACAAATGCAGGACCTTATCCGTTTTAGGAAAGCGCATATATTCATCGGAATTCAATATTCAATCGGGACTTAACCCTTTTTGATCATATCAAGCATGTATTAAATTTCTCATTATAGTATTCAAGTAATACACATCATTATAAGTCACATTCCGTACAACACAACATTCAATTAAACATGTTTACATGACCGATTAAGTTACACGAACTTACCTCAACAGTTGTTCGTGTATAAAATCTGAAACCTTTTCTTTTCCTCAATCTAACCTCAAATTTGTGTTGTCCGAATCTATATAAATAGCTTTAATCATCAATTTCACATATTTCATATTCATTTGGACTCAATTTACATCCTAGGAAAAATTACCATTTTGCCCCTAACTTTTCCTAAATTCCAATTTCGTCCCTAGGCTCGAAAAATGAAACTTGTACAATTTACTCCCTATTCAAGCCTAACAAAAATCCCATTACAAAATTTACAGCACATGTATTCATAAAAAGTCAGAATTTTTCTTCAATTTCACAAGTTTACATTTTAGTCCCTAAATCATGTTTTTATCAAAAATCACTTTGTAAAAGTTGTTTATCTATCAACAACCTTTCATTTTCTACCATAAATTTCTAATTTTCAGCATATACATCCATGAACCATTTTCCATGCTTTGATAACTTTTCAAATTAATCCCCCAAATAGATAGATTAAGTTATCCTGATTTCAAAAATATCAAAATTACTAAAAATGGGACAAGGGAACTTACCCAATTAGGCCATGAAAGTTTCTTCTCTCTCTCTCCTAGGGTTTCTATGTATTTTAGGTTGAAGAAGATGAGAAAATAAGATGATATTTTCTTTTCATCTTTTAATTAATTACTTATTTTTCAAATTCCAATTTAGTCATTGCTGTTTTTCTAAATTTCCATGAATAAGTCACCAAAAATCTACATACTTTTCTTTATTGGTTTAATTACCACATAAGGACCTCTAGTTTTGAACTCCATAGCTATTTAATCTTATAGCTACTAGAATTTAACTTTTGCATTTTATGCAATTTAGTCCTTCTTGTAATTAAACACTTAATCGATAAAATTTTCATATCAAAATTTTTAGACGACATGTCTATCATAATACAGACTATATAATAAAATAAAAAAAATTATTTTTGGGCCGAATTTGTGGTCCCAAAACCATTGTTCCGATTTCACTGAAAAATGGGCTGTTACAATAGCAATTCCAGAAAGATGTTGACTCAGCTATCAATTCGTGCCACTCTTAGCTAGCTATACTTGTACTAGAAATATCCACCTGAAAAAGAGGGGGAAAAGTGTGTGTGCTGAGAGGGGCACTTACCATATAAAAAGAAAAAAGAGAACAAAAGGAAGAGAGGGGTTTTTTTCCTCTTACACAATTTCTCATGGGAGATCTAGAGACGCAAGGAAAGAGGGTAGCAACTAAGGAATAGAGAAACAACACAAGGAAGAAGGAGAACCATTCAACTTGGGGAACGAGAAGCATTCAACCTGGGGCTTCGCAATATATTGTAGTATTGGAGTTGAGGGATGGATTAGCGAAAGCTTCTTGAAGTTCTTCCTTCATTACTTAATTGATTTCTGTGAACTTTAACTATGGAGATATCTTGTTGAATGATGCTTTCCTGTTGGATTTTAATTTCCAACTCATGAGCTAATCTCACCGGGTTGGGATTACTGGATGAATCTTTAGTTCCTTTATTGACCAAGGCATTATCTTGATTAAATTTATTGTTTCATTCAATTTGCGCTATTTTAAAATGCATGCATGTAACAGGTAGACATAGCTGAATGTATGGTATGTCCATAAACTTGATTTAATTCTAAAAAGGTTAGATGAGTTGGTTTGTGATCGAATGATACAAGCGAGTATTCAAGAGAATACTTGTAGCACTCTAGATATAGAGTTGCGCTTTGTACAAAGAAAGGAAGAAACAGTGCTGAGTATCCTTCTTAAGGCTTGTAGACATGCAAAACCTTAGGTAGGGTAGCTTGAAGTCTGACTCTTGAAAGAAGCAAACTACCTTAGATTTAATATGAATAATAGATTAATTAAGATTTTTCCATGTCATTATTGTGTTATGAGGAAAGAATCTTAGTAATCCCAGCCTTCCCTTTTTCCAAACAAAATGGCCTATTAAATCACATAATTCTTTGCCAACATAATGGATTTCAATAGAGCAAGGTATAGTAAAAATCCTTGGATCCTTTAGTTTTTGTGGCAATTTGTTTATCAATATTGCTGTGCATCCTTCAGTGAGAGCAACAGGTTCGAATTCCCCTAACCTTCTCTTCTTTGATAAGATATCTTTTATGAATTTCACATAGTTAGGAATTTATTCCAATGCTTCCACCAAAGATATGTTGATTTGTAATTGCTTCATGACATCCAAGAATTTCTTGAATTGGAAATCTTGCTTAGATTTTTGGAAACGCTGAGGAAAAGGTGGTGGTGGCCTTCCTTCCATTTATTGAGGTTGTTTTACAATGGAGTTTTTATTGGCAATGCAAGATGAATTTGCTTCAACATTTTTCTGGTTATTCTTTTCCTTTGTAGCCTCCTCCACTACTGGTTTTAAATTATTCTAATTTGTGAAATCTGAACTACATTCTTCAATAGTGGTGTCATTAGCTAGTCCTGATAGTTGTGTACCACTTCTGACCATAATGGTTTTACATTGTTCCTTTCCTGGAGATTGTGAATTTTCAGTATCACTCGATAGTGCTCGTTACGGTCTTGAGCTTAATGCTTTGATAATTTGCCCCACTTGATTCTCTAAATCTCTTAAAGAGGCAACTTAACTTTGAATGATAGTATCATTCTTGGACATGTACTCCTTCAATAGATCTTCCATCAATGAAGAACTCGAAGATGAATTTTGCCAAACATTTTGTCATGGCATGAGTTGATTGTATCTAGGTGGTACACTTGCAACATTCTGTCGAATAGCATTGCTAGAATTTCCCACCCCTGGATTACTCCAACTGAAGTTGGGATGTTGCTTCCACCCCAGATTACATGTGTTGGCATATTGGTTATTGTTGCTGCGATTAAAATTTCCCATATAATAAACTGAGGTTGGATTCGATGGGCATTCATAAAAAAACATGTTCTTCTCTGCAATAAACACATGCTAACTCAGCTGCTTTTATTTCTTGCACTGCAGCTGGTCTTTTAAGTGTTTTAATTATATTTGTTAAAGGTGATACTTAAGATATTGGGTAAGTAATCACATCAAGTTCTATTGCTCCAAAAACTCTTTTGCCAGTCATTATTCTAGTAATAGGGTATTGATAATTTTTGTTTGCTGTCCTCTCCAGAATTTCATATACCTCATTATATGATTTATCGAGCAAAGTCCCATTGGCAGATGCGTCAACCACCATCCTTGTATGGGTATTCAATCCATTGTAAAACATTTCCATTTGTGTCGAATGTTGAAATCCATGCATTGGGCATTTTCTAATTAACTCCTTGAATCGTTGATTCATATAATGTTTCATCCTCATATTGCCGAAAGGACACATAATATCATTCCTCAGTTTGACATTCATGTTTGGAGGATTAAATCTCAGTAGAAACCTCTGAAAAAGTTCATTCCAAGATGCCACCATACCTGACGGCAATTCATTTAACCATGCTCTAGCACGTTCTCGCAATGAATAAGGGAATAACTTCAGTTTTAAGGCATCTTTAGGAACACTCTGCAGCTTGAATGAATTGCAGACTTCTGAAAAGAGTCTTAAGTGCAACTTTGGATCCTTAGTAGGTAATTGACTAAACTGCCCTACAGTTTGTAATATTTGAAACATCACCAGCTTTAACTCAAAATGTTGACCTTGAATATGTGGCCTAACAATTCTTGGATTTAGATTATCTAAGATCAGCACTATGCGTTCTTTGATGGGTTTGTCTCTATCATCTATTATTTGAGGAATATCAACATCCCTTCATTTTTTATGTGCTGGCTCTTCTCTAACTTGATCATTTCTAATTCTTTCTATTTTTCGCAACTTTTTCTCCTTCTTCTCAAGGTTCTCTCAAATTCTGGATCAAAGGAATACTCTTAAATTGCTGAAATGTCTCTACTTATGCACAAAAAAAAATCTAAAGAAACAAAAAATTGAAAAAACTAATTAAGCCAAACTAATAAAATTTAAAGAGCTAATAACACGCCAAATTTTCACCAAAATTACTGATCACCGACAACAGAGCCAAAAACTTGTCGCTTGTGAATGTCTAATGTGATTGTACAAGTATACATATCGAATCAAGTAATAAAGTGATGAGTGAGTATCGTCTCCATAGGGATAAGAATTGATTAAAATATCTGGTTATGCTATTACCATGAAGTAAACTAATTAAACTACGCAAAACAAACAGATGACTAATTGATGAAGAAATATAATGAATGGATTAATAAAATAAATTATGGATGAAAATATGCTAGGGCAATTAAAATGTTGTGGAAATTCCCAAAGAATAAGTGGGAAAGAGTTTGTACTGTTGAATGATAAAGGTTGGAATTACTTGGGCTTATTTTTATATCAGAATAATGCCAAGGCAAAATCTTGGCCATTCTACTGCTCAGGGACCCACTATTGCAGCCTGCTTCTTTGGAAAGCTAGACTTTGAGCTGTCATTCTGAGTTTTTTTTATGTCTATAGAACTCAAGAATGATATCTAGATTGTTCTTACTTTCCCTGTACAGATCACAACTTCTACGTCTAGAGTGTCTTTCGAGTACTTGCTTGTATCAACCAATTATAATCCAAACTATTTAATCTTTCTAGGCATGCATTTAAAATAATCACAAATCAAATGAAATAGTATTCTACTCAAAATCAAACCATGGGCATTCAAGTTAATAAAAATTCGTCTAAATAATTCCAACCCAATGAGATTTAGCTCATGAGTTGGACACTCAAATCCAAAACAAAACCATTCAACTTCATCATTTAAGTTTATGAATCACAAAGTTTAAATTAGAAAATAAATACAGACTTTTAGGAAGCTTTCGCTACTCTAACTTTCACTCTAATAATGAGATTTGATGCAAAACCAAGGGAAGATTTCTCTTCCCCTTCCTTACCTCTATAATTCTTCTACTTTGTAAGCTACTATCCTCTCCTCTCTTTCTCTAAGATTTTTTCACGAGAACCTGATGCAGAGAGCAAAAACTATTTTCTAATTCTTTTTTCTCTCATCAGATTCTCCCTTTCTTCTCTTTTCTCTTTCCTTCTTTATAGGATATGTCCCTCCCTCTCAACACATACCTTTTGCTTCCTCTTTTTCACGGTGGTTTATCTAGTACAAGTACAATTAGCTGAAAGTAACGTGGATTGAGTGTTGCGTCATCTTCCTGGAATTGCCACGACATTCTTGTTGGCAATCTAACCAACATTCTGCCTGGCAAGATTTCACTTCCTTAATTTTCCTACTATTTTTTCTCTTCTTTTCTTCATCTTGCACTTGCTGCCAACCACAACCAACACACCTTTCTTACCTAATAATAAAAGTAACAGATAATAATAGTTATAGCACAATCCAAGTTTTGTTATGCAATGTTTTAAAAATATCTAAAAATGCAAACATATTTACTTAACTACAAATAATTAATTCAATCTAGATACTTGAATTATAACTCCTTTGAAAAGTTATCAAAAACTTAGTAGTCTAATAAAAAAAAATTAAAATCACCTATCATCATGCCAAATTTATTTGTAGACACACGCAAGCTATGTACACGCTCCTAACAAATCACTTGTATTTTTACAAGCTCAAGCACACTATTGACAAGAAAAATAGAAAGAGAAGTATCAAAATTGAAACAAATTTTCTATGTTAGCCCCCTACACTTTAGTTAACACATTTTTCTCAATGTGTAGCCTAAAAATAAAGTAAGGTAGTTACCCGATTGATCGTGATCGTCCCATAGGTTATTGGTGGGTGCTTCATCCTTGTTTATTCCTGGGATATTCTTTATATGCAAGGATATATAAAAAATAAATATAGAATTATAATTCAACAATTTGAAAAGAAGTACAAATCCCAAATAATAGAAACTAATTAAATTTTCCTAAATCCATTTACTCCTAAAATTAAAATTCTACTAAATTAACTTGAAATATTATTCATCATCATCTTGAAATCCTCTTTTCCTCTTTTTGTTTTTTTTTTGTAGAATAATAGACTTCTTTAATATGTCATCCCCAAGCAATTCCTTAGAGGATTCATGGTTCTATCCAACCACTCGATAGGGACTCCTGCTCTTTTACGCAATTCTATAATTAAATAAAGGAAAAATATTTCCTTTCCCAGATTTCTTGTGCATTCAACCATATTCTTGTATATCCATATACCAATACATATTTTTTTCTTCTAGAGTATCCCATATGTTATGATAGAATAGATTGGACTGATCTCAGACATATCTTTGTAGGCCATATTCTTGAAAAGACAAATTTCATCCGCATCTTAGCTTTTGGTGTAATTAACTCTTGATTGACTGTTTCAGGTATTGCTGTTCATGTTTGGTATGTCCACATCACTTTCCCTTCTATTAAGAATCTTAGTATTTCTTCCGTGTCTATATTTTTGAATTCCTCTAGAACTATTTCATAAAAATAGTCGCGATAATAAAATAGTGTATCATAAAATTAACAAATACACATCTCAGTTATCGGAAGATTAATCCCTCTGACAATCACAAAAGACCACATCTCGTAGAATGGTCTGGTTGCCTAATTTTGTTTCAATGCTAGATAAAATTCCTGCACTTTAGGAATTATTGTAGGCTCTTTAGATGACAAACAAAAATTGGTCCATTCTCTTTCTGTCGCGTTCTCTCAAATGCCTTTACAATTCCTTATTAGAGGATCAAATCCTTGCTCTTGGATGAAGGTATACGACTATAGTTGATGTAGGTATTTTTTCATGTCACTTTCCGAGAATTCAATAGATAGACTTGAAGCGCTTACACTGAAACTGGCCATTCCATAATCTATTTTTGCTAAACTTCATTGTATAGTTTTCTATGTGTGCAATTTGATATTTTTTTCTGTTAGTCATAAAAATAAAAGGATGGAAATGACCTATTTATGTTGTAGAAGAAAAGAATAATATATTCAAGAGTTATACTTTATATCTACTTTGCAAAAAGTGAAAGAACTAGAAACCTAGTATAATTAAACTAAAAAAATGTCAGCAGTTACTGTTAGTTCAAAAAGTAGAGTTACATAAGGGTGTCGTGACATCCCTTCATGGTGTCGCGACGTTGAGAGTAGTTTCCCTATTCTGAATTTTGTTTGGTGTTACGAGGTGCAGTATGGGTGTCGCGACATGCAGGCTAGATCCCATTATGTTTGATTACTTTGCAAAATCAACAATTTGGTCATTTTATTCATTATCACCCTTTTCATTTTTCAATATCCTCTTATTTCCTTCTAAATCCCATAGTGTGTTGCATTGTAAATTTTTTTATCAACTACTGTGTCTGTTGCTCCCCCTAAATTACAAGAAAAAGCTACCCTCATTTTTCGATCAGCTCTATTACTCCATGAGGTGTCACTTGGTGTATAGTGTACTGGCCTGCCCATTATCATTTAAGCTTTCCAGGAAATAATTTTAGTCTCGAGTTGAACAGTAGAACTTTTTGTCTAGGCAGAAATTCACGTTTTCAAATATTTGCATCATGTTAAAGTCTACTCCTCTCCTCATACATTTTAATGTTTTCGTAGGCCATAAAGCAAAATTCTTCCAATTCTTGTAGTTGGAATAATCTTTCTATCTTAGCTAATTCTGAATCCAAATATTATTCTTTGATTGCCCAATACGCATTCTTCTCCAATTCAATTAGTAAGTAACAATTCTTTTTGTAAACTAGCTTGTATGGGAACATACCTAGAGTAGTCTTATACGCTATTTTGTAAGCCCATAATGCATTTTCTAGCTTTGCTGCCCAATCCTTCCAACTTGGGTTCAATGTTTTCTTTATAATCTATTTAATTTCAAGGTTAGTCACTTCTACTTGGCCATTAGCTTGCAGGTGATAGGCCGTTTTCATTCGGTGTCTTATGCTGTATTTTGCCAAAGTAGTTTTAAACTACTCGTTACAAAAGGAGACCCTTCATCACTATTTGATAACTCTTGAAAAGACTTATATTTCATGCCTTTAGACTTATTTAATTGATTGTACTTAAGTGATTTTAGTTGCATTTTAGGATATTGTATTGATATTTTTAGAGTATTGCGTTAAAGAATTTTGATTGTGCTTAAGTGGTATTTGATAAACCGCAAATTATACATATTTTTACCCCATGTTTAATTCATTTTATGGATGATTTCTCATTAGAATTGGTGAATTTGATGGTCCTAATGCTTTAATTTCATGTTTTATACTTAGGAGAGCATAGGAGAGCGAAATGAACGAGAAACGGGCCAAAAATAGAGAAAATAGGCGAAAGTACGAAATCAACACGACCTGGACCCCCTCAAACGGGCAGACCACACGGCTGTGTAAATTTGGTAGGCTCGAACACGGCCTGAAGTAATCGAACACGGGTGTGTGGCACAGGCGTGTCCCTACCGAGCCCAAGTTGAGGCCAATTCGGAAAAGGCTAATTTTGAGGGCTTCTAGGCATTCCAAAGCCTATAAATACATCCTAGAAGAGAAGAAAAGGGGACACATAGAGTAGAGAGTAAGAAATTACTCCAAGGAAGCCGATTGATTCATCTCAGAACCTGGATTCATCATCAAGACTGAAGATCTCTCCTCAATTCCCCTTTAGGAGTTTTGGGTTTTCTTTATGTTTTGTATTCTTTATTTTTCTAAGATGTTTTCTTATTTAGTTATGAGCTAAATCCCCTAAATACCTAAGGGGAATGAAACTTAAGACGAATCTTATTATTATTTTCTGAATTGTATGATAAATATTTAACTTGTTCTTAATTCTTGTTTTGATATCCCAAGATACTAATTCCAGATAAGCTCTTATTCAGAGGAGGAATAGACCCTAGCTAAGAGTACATTTATCATAATTAATCGGAGTTGACTGCGCGCCTAGACATAGGGTGACAAGATTTTTCTGAATTAGGGTGAAACCTAATAAGGGGATCCATAGATCGAGTTAATGCAACCCTAGAGTGTTAATTAGAGAAAAGTCTCGGTTAATCAATCTAGGGATTAGATGTTATTAGTCTTGAATAGGGATAATAACATAACTTAGGGATCTCTACGGAACAAGTTGAATGAATAAATCGTCTGATTCAGAGCCAAAATAACAAGTAATGTCTAGGTGGATTTTCCTTAGGTATTGTCTTAAGTCAATCGATTTTTCCCAAAAGCAATTCCCCGATTCTTTTCCCTGTGAGTTCTTAGTTTAGATAATTAGTTAATTAAATCAAAACCCCATTATTCTTAGGCTAGATAATAAAAAGACAATCATTACTAGTACTTTTAGTTCCTTTGGGTTCGACAATCCGATCTTGCTAAAACTATACGACTGTTCGATAGGTACACTTTCCTACATCGCGATAATAGTTAGTTCAAGAACGAGTAATTATAAATATTTAAAATCTATCACGAAATAATGCGATCAAGTTTTTGGCGCCGTTGCCGGGGAACTAAGATATTAGGAACGCTTAATTTTTATTACTTTAGCCATTTATTTTTCTTGCAATTTAATTTAATTTAATTATTATTTATTAACTTACTTTTTCCTTCTCTTGGCAGGTTTTCATAGTTTATGACTAGAAGAAACCCGTCGGGAACATTACTTTTTGACGAAGAAGTCGATCGCATAGTATGTAGTAACCAAAGAGAAATAAGGCGAAAATTAAGATACACGGAGAACGAGCAAGAATACGATACTCAACCCCCAACCGAAGAGATGGCTGAAAACCAAGGCAATCAGCTACCTCCTACAATTGCGGTTAATCAAAATCTTGCTCCACGCACTATGTATGATTATGCTAAACCCTCTTTAACAGGAACTGAATCAAGCATAGTTAGACCTGCTGTAGCTGCAAATACTTTTGAATTAAAACCTAACACTATTCAAATGATACAACAATTTGTTTAGTTTGATGGTTTGCAGGATGAGGATCCCAACGCTCATTTAGCCAACTTTTTAGAACTATGCGATACATTTAAAATCAATGGCATTTTTGATAATGCCATTCATCTTCGGTTGTTTCCCTTTTCATTGAGGAACAAAGCTAAACAGTGGTTGAACTCGTTACCACGAGGATCAATTACTACTTGGGAACAAATGACTGAAAATTTTTTACTAAAATATTTTTCGCTGGCTAAAACGGCTAAATTACGTAATGATATCTCTTCTTTTGTGTAGATGGATTTAGAAACAGTCTACGATGCATGGGAGAGATACAAGGACCTTCTGAGAAAGTGCCCTCACCATGGGTTACCGCTTTGGCTCCAACTACAAACATTTCATAATGGTATGAATCCTTCGACTCGACAAATGGTTGACGCAGCTGCGGGCGGAACCATCAATAATAAAACCCCGGAAGATGCCTCTGAGTTTATAGAGGAGATGTCATTGAATAACTATCAATGGCAAGTCATGAGGACAAAGCCAATGAAAATAGCCGACGTTTATAACATCGATTCCGTCACCATGCTCTCTAATCAGGTAGAACTCTTAAATAAAAAGATTGATGGTTTTCTTAATTCTTCACAGGTTTACCCAGTAATGTAGTGCGAAGCAAGTAGCGGTGGAACAAACCATTCGGAATACCAACCTTATGGCCACAACATGGATAACGAGCAATTAAACTACATGGTTAATAATCCTCGACCTCAAAACAATCCATATAGTAACACTTATAATGCAGGTTGGAGGAACCACCCCAATTTCTCGTGGGGCGCTCAAGGAAATCAAAGACCACAACATCCTCCGGGCTACCAACAACCACCCTACCAACAGGAAAAGAAGCCAAATCTTGAAGAGATGCTCTCAAAGTTCATATCAGTGTCATAAACCCATTTTCAGAACACCAAGACAACACTTAAGAATCAACAAGCGTCGATCCAAGGGCTTGAGACTCAGATAGGCCAGCTTTCCAAACTAATCTCTGAACAACCACAAGGAAGTTTGCCAAGTAATATTGAACCTAACCCAAGGGAACAACACAATGCAGTTAATATTCAAGATGACGAAGGAGTCGTTGAGCCTGAACTAGAACCGAGGCACGAAACTGTGGTAAGCAAAGGTCAAGGTGAGGTAGATTATAATAAAAACAAACCAGTGACTATCGAATATAAACCTCGTGTGACATACCCCAACGCGACAAGGAAAGACTGCTCAGATGAACAATTTGGTAAATTCCTTAAACTCTTAAAAAAAATACATATTAACTTACCGTTTATTGAAGCTCTATCGCAAATGCCAAACGCAATGAAATTTTTAAAGGAGCTTTTAGCAAATAAGCAAAAGTTGGACGAGGCATCGCATATGGAGTTGAACCCAGTTTGCTCGGCCATTCTCCAAAATAAACTACCCAACAAACTAAAATATCCAGGGATTTTTACGATTCCTTGTTTAATTGGTAGTTTAGACGTTAATTATGCATTGGCTGATCTAGGGGCTAGTATCAACGTCATGCCTTACAAAATGTTTAAGCAACTAGGTCTCGGGAAACCCAAATAGACTAGGATGAGCATTCAATTAGTAGATAAAACTATAAGATTCCCTAGAGGTATTATTGAAGATGTGCTAGTTAAAATCGATAAATTTATATTTCCCGTTGACTTTATTATTCTAGACATAGAAGAGGATAGCAACACTCCCTTAATCCTAGGAACGCCTTTTTAGAAACTGCTAAAACCATCATTGATGTTGGCACAGGTGAACTCACACTCCGGGTGGGAGACGAAACAATCACCCTTCAAGCTCACAATTCTGGCAACACATCAGGAATTGAAGGTGATCATTTAACCCATTCTACTAAAACTAACAATATGGTGCAACCTACTTTGCAGAAAACGAGTCTGAAGGAAGCACACAAGTCATTCTCAGGAAATAGTAGATGACCTGTTCATGAAGATCGAAGATTACAAATCGAGGAACTCGATGAATGGCGGACACACAAACCAAGAACACCCGACAAACCGAAACTACACCAAAACAAGCCCGATACCTCTCCAAATCAACTTAAGGTTGGTGATAAGGTCTTATTAAATGCCACAGATCCCCACATCGTCACTACCACACTAAATGAAGAAATCCCTCTTATGGTACTCAGTATATTTCCATTCAGTATGGTAGAGGTGAGTCATCCCAAGTTCGACACTTTTAAGGTAAACAACACCCGTTTAAAACGTTATTTTGATGAGATTGATAGCAAGAATAAGGAGAATAAACTCCTCAAACCACCATGATTATTCAAATGGAGAGGTAAGTCGAGCTTAGACTATAAATAAGCATTTCTCGAGAGGCAACCCAAGCACTAACAATATTAATTTCTTTAAATTTTGGTATTTAACTCCTAACTTACTAATAGAAATCTTGAATACTGGTGTTTCCACAAAGACATGGCCAAGCACATGGGCGTGCTTAAGGCCGTGTGAAAATAGGACAAAAGATTTCTCCAACATGGGCTACGATTAAACGCCACGACCGTGCGATATGGTCGTGGTCAAGCCTGCCAAAACAACACGGGTGTACCACACGCCCGTGTGGACGAACCGTGGGTGAACCTGTTAAAACAGCACGGGCGTGAGACACGCCCGTGTCTAACACCCGTGGTGAAACCTGTCAAATTAACACGGGCGTCGGGCTTGCACACACGAGCATGGGAGAAGAGAACGAAGCTAGACACGGCCATGCGACACGGTCAAGTGAACTCACATGCCTGAGGAACACGGGCGTGTACTAAATGTTAGACGCGTCCAAATTTAAAATTCACGAATCTCAGTGGGCTAAAATTGGGGAACACGGGCGTGTGCCATGGCCGTGCGCCCCAAAATCTATAAATATCCTGCACTATTCACTTTCTTCCCCATTCAAAAACCCTAACCCTAGCCACTGCAACTCCACACGACCCCCCTGCCACGCCCGTGTGCCGCTTATAACTCCATTCTCGATGCCCACTCTCTTCCCTTAGTGTTTGTTTACTTCTTTTTCTTTTATTTCACTGATTTATAATGCTATTTATCAAATTAATCTATTTTTTTCATGTTATTTCCATATTGACAATCACATAAATTTCATTTATCAAACAAGTTATCATCTTTCTCATGTTTAAAATCTTTCTCATTACATAATTCCTACACTTCATGTAATTAGTTAGAAGTAAATATTCATGGCTAGGATAGTTGAAATAATAATGCATATTCTATTGACATCTCTTTTCATTCATATAGTATTTTGCATTCCATTCCTTGCCATTTTTACTTATATCGGCATGCTCATGCCACATCGAAATGGGTCATTAAACTTATTGTTTTAATTTAGTAATTGTGGCTGAATATATTCATGCATTTTCCTTTTCGAATTTAGTCGCATTCCTTTTATATATTATAAATTCTCCACTCATCAAAAAGACGAATTGATGTTTCCAATTGCAGGTACATAATGTCATCTTCAAGAGGAAAAGAAAACTATTGTACCAGCCTCGAGGAAGAGGAAGGGAGCGTCACCTTCCGCGGGTCCAACTGCGAAAATTCCTCACCCTCTCCTGCAGTTCCCCCGAGGGCCCCAAGAAGAGCTTTTTCAAATACTTTAGGCTCGACCCTTAATTGCGGACTGCTGTATCGACTGGGCTGCCATAGAACAAGTTTAGATGGCTGACGCGATTCAGGCCCTCCTAACCATCGACCATTAGGAGCTGTTCTTCGGGATTATCGAGCTGACATACCTCGAGCTCACAATGGAACTCTACTCAATGTTCCATCTCCAGATCGTAATGACACGGTACGAGGATCCCGGCATGGTCCAGTTTCGCTTAGGTGGGTTAATCCACCAGCTAAGCGTCCCAGAGTTTGGTGCTGCACTAGGCTTATATACGGAGGAGTTCAAGGAAGAGAATGAACTACATGCTCTCAGTCGCAACATACATTTCTCTCCCTCAAACTGCTGGCACACATTGGCCCCTAGCACGGCCTCCTACAATCCTAGTTGCTCCAAGGCATCAGTCCTTCCACCATCCCTGAGGTACTTACACACTATTTTAGCTCACACGATTACAGGGAGGTGAGAGAGCACTGACGTCGTCAACACCCATGACGTCTACTTCTTATGGTGCATGTCACAAGGGCACGTCATCGACCTTGCCTATTTCATCGCCCTTGCGATTCAGCACCAGACAGAGCCACATAGGAAGGGGCTCATCTCCATTGGCCCCTACGTGACCCGGCTGGCGTGACACTTTGGGCTCCTCAACACCGCGGCCCAAGAATCATCCCTCACCCTCATCGGCCAAATGTTTCCACAAGGCAACTCGAGCATGCTTAGCATGAGGATGATCGAGAGGCACCGAGGAACCTACCCTCCCCAGTATCGTCTCGCCCAATCTACCGATGAGGAGGCCTACGAGGACATTCCTGATGATGTCCCCCTATAGCACGAGGGCCCACTGACTCAGCCACCACCACCCTCTCGTCCAGTTCATACGACAGCTTCATATGCTGACATCTCTGAGTGCCTCACCCGATTTAAGCAGTAGTGTTTTCAAGGATTTGACAACATTGATGCTACTCTACAGCAGATTTGTCAGCACCTCCACATCTCATCGCCAGTCCCACCTCGCGAACCATCCATCGATGAAGATGTTTAGAAGTATTTATTTCTTATTTTATGTTTTTAATTTTTATCGAAACTACTTTTTATTTTTATTAGATTTTAGAAATTTTATTTTTAATTATTAAATTCGGTTATTTCTTTTTGAGTAATTATTCTTCCTAATATCCCCTAAAAAGTTCCTGATTTTATCACAGTTATATAGAGCTCTTAAGCTCATCGTCACGTAGGAACTAAAACTCCACCGGGAAAGATTCTCCACGACTGCCGTGTCCTAATTGACCATGACCATAGCTACCACTAGATATAATATTCTTTTGGCCCAGGACTTATGGCCCAATGAACCTCTACGATCGCCGAAGTATCCTCCTCCACTATCGAACCGATTCCTTTCCAGAACTCCAGTTCGAGGACTTCATCATACAGGAAGTTTCACTTCTCCCCCTATCTTATTTTTATACTCTAATATCTATCTTTGTACATTGAGGTCAATGTACATCTTAAGTGTGGGGGGGATTTATTTCATTATCAGAAAAATCCCTGAATAATCACCTTGTTCTCTTGAAAAGTTTTCATATTTATGATAAAGTTTAATTAATTTATGATTTTGATTGATATATCTTGAATTAAAACATCCTTGTATGTGCATTCAACCAATTATAAAACATCTCTATCTATGTCCAGTGTTGGAAACCATGCATAAGACGTTTTCTAAGCAACTTAAATCTTTCCCAAGCTTCGTAAACTATTTCACCCTCTTATTGTCAAAAAGATGTAATGTCATTTCTAAGCTTGCCATTAATGTTTAGCGAATTATACCATATTTGGCACAAGTCATTCCCTGATGCCACTATTCCTGACGGCAAAGCATTAAGCCATGATCTTGCATGATTTTTCAAGGAATATGGGAACAATTTAAGCTGCAAGGCATCTTCAGGAACACCCTGTTGATCAAATGAGTCACAAACCTTTAGAAAAAGTCTAAAATGTAGTCTTGGATCTTCAATGGGCAAGCCCCCGAATTGTCCAATTGTTTGTACCATTTTGAACATTACTGGATTCAACTCAAAATGCTGAGCTTGTATCTGTGGTCTTACTATCGCTGGATTTAAGTCATCCAAAATTGGAACTACATGCTCTCGAATTGGTCTATCTCGGTCATCTATCACACAATGAATAAGAAGATTAACATCTCAATCATTTGGATTCAATAGACCATTCAAACTAGGATCATTTCCTTCCCTAGCCATATTATGTAATTTTCTTCTCCTCCTTGGCAAAGTTCTTTCGATTTCTAGGTCAAAAGGATACTCTTCGTTAACAGGAGTGCTTTTACTCATGTACTAATGGAAAACCTGTAAAAATTAAATACAACAAATTTATCTAAAACTAATGCAACAAAAGAGAATAAAAAAACAAAATTTCTTCAATTGTAAATCCCCGACAATGGTGCCAAAAACTTGTCGCTTATAAATAGAATGTACGAATTGTGCAAGTATACATGTCAAGCGAGTAATAAAGTGATGAGTGAGATTGTCTCTACAGGGATTAGATAGGTAGAATTTGGTCAAGTTAATAGAGTTAAGCTTGATTAATTCTAATGCAAAATAACAGTGAGAATGTAGTGACAAAATGAGAGAATGATGATGTATAAAATGTACAAAACAAAGCAAGTAAACAACACAAGAATGCCATGACAAAGTAAATACAAAAAAGAAGATTAAGGAACTACAATATTGATTAGGACGACTGGGATTACTGATGCATCGACCCTCTCTAACTATTAATGCCATAGCAAAGTCTTGAACATTCTACTGTTCGATAGGTTTCTACAGCAGTTTGCTTCTTTCGAGAGTAAAACCTTATCTTACCTCCCCCTAAGATATTATATATCTATAGACTTGAGTTTGGCTATCCCTAATATTTTCTACCTTCTTTCCTATGAGGCAAGGCTCTATGTCTAGAGGATGTTGCGAATAAATAATTTATCATTCACTCATATTATCCAATGTCTATCGCATTAAGTTATCTTTAATAACCTGCCACATATTTGTTAATAAACGACCAATATAAAGCATGAAATACCATTGAATAAAGCAACAAAATAATTCCAACTTAAATTATGAACATTAATAAAAACTAAAGGGTTTAGCAAAGTAATCCCAAGCTTAAGAGATATAGCTCATAGCTGCATAAATCAAGTTCAAGTATAATGCAGTAACCAACATCATCTTTTACAATTAAGTTTTAAAAGAAATGTGATAGGAATCAAAGGAGAAAATTCGAGATAAATTTTTTTGCTTATTCAACTATCAACACCAGCAGAACAATGTCTTGCAGCTACTAAAGATGATGCAACTATTTTCTCCATCTTCAGCCACTTTCCTTCTTGATCCTTCCACCTTTTTCTGTCAAAAGTTGCTCTTCCTTTTTCTAAAAAAAAACTACTCTCCATTACTAGGGTTCCCCCTTTGGCTTTTATAGGTTTGACCTTCTAGGGTAGGTCCATTAGTCCATAATCCTCTCTCTTTTTCAGGTGGATTTTTCTGGCAAAAATACAGCTGAAACTGAGAATGGTACAATTAAGTGCTAAATAGGATCTTAAAGGTATTGCCATAACATTTGTGTTGGCAAACTACCCAAAATTTGTCGCAGCAAACCTTCAACCATTTACTCATTTTCCTACATTCTCCAGCAACCAATCAACCACCAAGCAAGTTTTTCCCATAGGAATTAAACGCAACATGTAATAGTGATCGCGTTATTTCGTGATAGATTTTAAATATTTATAATTACTCATTCTTGAACTAACTATTATCGCGATGTAGGCAAGTGTACCTATCGAACAGTAGTATAGTTTTAGCAAGACCGGATTGTCGAACCCAAAGAAAGTTGCCGTACCAGCCTCGAAGAAGAGGAAGGGAGCGTCATCTTTCACGGGTCCAACTGCAAAAATTTGTCACCCTCTCCTGCAGTTCACTCGAGGGCACCAAGAAGAGCTTTTTCAAATACTTCGGGTCTGACCCTTAATTGCGGGCCGCTGCATCGACTGGGCTGCCATAGAACAAGTTCAGATGGCTGACGCGATTCGGGCCCTCCTAACCACTGACACTTGGGAGCTGTTCTTCGGGATTATCGAGCCAACATACCTAGAGATCACAATAGAACTGTGCCCAACATTCCATATTCAGACCGTAATGACACGGTATGATGATCCCAGCATGGTCTAGTTTCACTTAGGTGGGTTAACCCACCAGCTAAGCATCCCAGAGTTTAGTACTGCACTAGGCCTATATACGGAGGAGTTTAAGAAGGAGAATGAACTACATGCTCTCAGTCGCCACATACATTTCTTTCCCTCGAAGTGCTGGCACACATTGGCCCCTAGCACGGCCTCCTACAATCCTAGTCGCTCCAAGGCATCAGCCCTCCCACCATCCCTGAGGTACTTACACACTATTTTAGCTCACACGATTACAGGGAGGCGAGAGAGCACTGACGTCGTCAACACCCATGACGTCTACTTCTTATGGTGCATGTCGCAAGGGCACGTCATCGACCTTACCTATTTCATCGCCCTTGCGATTCAGCACCAGACAGAGCCGCGTAGGAAGGGGCTCATCTCCATTGGCCCCTACGTGACCCAGCTGGCGTGACACTTCCGGCTCCTCAACACTGCAGCCCAAGAATCATCCCTCACACTCATCGGCCAGATGTTTCCACAAGGCAACTAGAGCATGCTTAGCATGAGGATGATCGAGAGGCGCCGAGGAACCTACCCTCCCCAGTATCGTCTCACCCAATCTAAAGAAGAGGAGGCCTACGAGGACATTCCTGATGATGTCCCCCCACAGCACGAGGGCCCACCGACTCAGCCACCACCACCCTCTCGTCCAGTTCATGCGGCGGCTTCATATGCTGACATATCTGAGCGTCTCACCCAATTTGAGCAGCAGTGTTTTCAACGATTTAACAATATTGATGCTACTTTACAGTAGATTTGTTTGCACCTCTACATCTCATCGCCAGTCCCACCTCGCAAACCATCCAGCGATAAAGATGTTTAGAAATATTTATTTCTTATTTTCTGTTTTTAATTTTTATCGAAACTACTTTTTTTTATTAGATTTTAGAAATTTTATTTTTAATTATTAAATTTGGTTTTTTCTTTTTGAGTAATTATTCTTCCTAATATCCCCTAAAAAGTTCCTGATTTTATCACAGTTATATAGAGCTCTTAAGCTCATCGTCATATAGGAACTAAAACTCCACCGGGAAAGATTCTCCACGACTGCCATGTCCTGATCAACCACGACCATAGTTACCACTAGATATAATATTCTTTTGGAGCAGGACTTATGGCCTAATGAACCTCTACGACCACCGGAATATCCTCCTCCACTCTAGAACCGATTCCTCTCCAAAACTCTAATTCGAAGACTTCATCATACAGGAAGTTTTGCTTCTCTCCCTATCTTATTTTTATGCTCTAATATCTATCTTTGTACATTGAGGGCAATGTACATCTTAAGTGTGGGGGGTATTTATTTCATTATCAGAAAAATCCCTGAATAGTCACCTTGTTCTGTTGAAAAGCTTTCATATTTAGGATAAATTTTAATTAATTTATGATTTTGATTGATATATCTTGAATTAAAACATAAGGATTTACGCATTGATTATTTAAACTTTAAGACATTAGAGAATCAAGCATGATAAGTTGATTTTTAAGAATTTAAAATTATAGGTTGTTTCCCCAAGTCTAGGTATTACTTTGAATTGGAATTCACGAGTCTAAACATCAAAAAGCCATAACTTTTTGTGAGATTTTTGAGAATCTATTAATTCTTTCATGCTCACTTTTATTATTGCTTTGAGTGCGTCAGTATTGAACTGTTATTCTAGAACTTGCTTGATTATGCATGTCGAGACCACACCATTTGATTTGATATATCAAAATGATTAAGGCACTTAGGATTAACCCACTCATGCCATGAAAAGCCTACCTCCATGATTAACCCCTAGTAAACCCTCTTGAGCCTAACAAGCCATTTCTTGTAGTACCCTTAATATTAACCTTTAACCCATTGTAGTAGCCCAAATCTGCCCGGGCCTTAAAACCAAAAGCAAAAAAAATAAATAAATGAATTTTTATTTATTATAGTCCATTTACAATACCATAGCCCACTAACCCGTAGACCTAAATACTTAGAACCTAATTAACCTAAACTACCCACTAACCCGTTTACACCCAACCCACAAACAAGTACGGCCCAAATGGCCCAATTGATTAACAAAGGACGGAAGACCTAGGGTTTCTGGAACCCTAGGTGCCGCAAATGGAAGGTTCCAGAAGCTAAGTACCGCAACCATCCCAAGTGTCACGCCTCTTCGTCTCACCCCACAACTCTTGCCCAGAATCGCGCTGCAGTCAACACGCAAATCAGTGCCAACATTATCGTCATCAGTGCCCGATCGTCATTGTTCATCGCCGGATTTTCGTCGTTACCTGCAAAAAGGAAAGAGCCACAACAGCAAAAGAAAAACAAGCATGGAAAGAAATCAAAGGATACTTTCCCAAAAATGTATCAGAGGGTTATAAAAACCCCTTTTCTTTAATTTGTAAAGACATGTTTTTTGATAGATACACACAGATTCAATAAAAAGTCATTTTTACATACATACAGAAGAGTGAACCATTGTCGATCGAGAAATACAAAGGTGAATATATTTTTTTTAAATTTATATATATTGCGAACTATAAAAAAGGAACAGGGAACGTACCGTTTTGATTCGCACCGGAAAAAGGATACTTTCCAGTTTCTGATCGTCGTATGTGGCGGCATTGACGGGGGCGCGTGAGCGCGTGCGAATCCCTGGACGGAGGCTCGATAGCAGTTCGAGAACCCCTTTCCCAACCCTCCTTCAGAGGGTTTCCTTTTTTTTAAAACAGACTGCAAAAATGATTTCAAAGCTTAAAATTTGGCTTATATAGCCTTATGAAAACGGTGCCGTTTTGCTTAAAACAAATAGCTTCAAAACGACGTCGTTCTAGAGCCCAGGATCCGCGTGTTAACCCAAAACCCAAATGAGATCCACGTGTTTTTGATAAATGGGCAATTTGCTCAATCGATCCTTCCGCATATTTTAATTTTATAATTGCATTTTATTTTTATTTTAAATTAACCTTAACTTTTTATGTTTGTTTCAATTTAGTCCCTCTGGTCATTATAAGGCTTATTCTGAAAACAGTGTCGTTTTGGGGATTAAGGCTAATTGCCCAGTGAGTCCCTCAGTTTCTGTGTGCATTCTAATTTAACCCAAATTTTCATTTTATTTGTAATTGGCCCCAGGTTTTTTTAAATTTGATTTTAGTTTTTTTATATATTTGTTTAATTTTAAGAATTATATATATTTTTTATATATAAATAGTAATTATATATATAATAATATATATTGTTATATGTCTTTATAAATTTTATTATATGTTATATTTTTAATATATACTATTATTTATTTTACCATATTTTATATGTAAAATTATTTATAATATCATATTTATTATTTTATGCTTTATCTATCATATAGTTTATATCATTATATATTGTGTTCATAAATTTTATTGCATGTTATACCATACATTATTCTATATATTACATTTATTTTATTATAAAATATACATCATCTTATTACCTATTAATTATATATGTTTTTCAATTTATTATTAAAGGAATATATGTAATATCAATATTTAGTACATTTTCCATATATTAAGTTATTGTATCTTATAATATAATTTATATGTATATATCATATTAAAAAAAGAGATACTCATTTATCATTCTTATATTATTCTTAATATTTTTAAATATCCTTATTATTATCTTATTTAATTTACCTTTAATAAGTTTATAATTTATTTTTATTTTTTTGGTATTGTTTTAGTGTGTTAAAATTTTTATAGATTATTTGTTATTTTATTTGTTTTTACATATTCGCATGGAAATTAATTATTTATGTTGATTTAAGTTACATTTGCATTATTGCATATATATTATGCAATTTATATTGCTGTGTTCATTATGCCTATTGTTGTATTTTGCATGTAGTGACAATGCATGTATATTTTATATTATCTATGATCATATATGTGCAAAGTGATAACATATTGTGTAATTTATGTCCTTATTTGTCATCTTTATTATATTTGCATGGAATGTTAAAATAGGTATCATGTGGGTTAATTTATTTAATATTAATCCTTTGTAATATGTTAAATGTATCATCATTTTAAAGAATTTTTTTTATATTTCATTTGATTTTTTTTTTTAAAAAAAGGATAAGGGAATGTTTTTGCTAGTTAGGAATTCGGGAAGTAGTGGCCTAACATGCTGGGTTGCAATTTCCCATTTGTCTAAATGCTTAAAATACCCTTCTAAACGATTTTATAAATTACGAGGTGACTTCAGTTACAAGAGTTTTAGAATATTGTGTCCTATCATGCTGGATGTGATATTCGTATTCTTTTGAAACGAAGAAATTTGGGTTTTCAACTCGAACTATTTTAATTTCAAAAAGGATCATATTTTTAATTACTTTCAAAATTCTGGCATTAAAGACGGAAAGTTATTCAATTTGGTACCATTTTTTTTGGCGTTACGAGGGTGCTAACCCTTCTTCGTACGTAACTGACTCTCGAACCTGTTTTCTTGATTTCCTAGACCAAAGCAAATGATTTCAAACAAAAAGTGGTTTGAAGGTGGTTCAATCACACTTAAACTGATTGGTGGCGACTCCTATTTTTTTCATTTTTCAAAAAGTCGAACCCAGTTTTTCCAAACTCGTTTTAAAAGGGTTTCGACACCCATTATTGTAGAAATCCCCTAATTTAATCCCTATTTTTTTGAGATGTGAGTTGAGGAAATTGCTTAGCTATGTCTTGTTTGTAATAAGTTAGTCTATGAATATTTAACTTGTTCTTAAAAAAAACTTGATCGCGTTATTTCGTGATAGATTTTAAATATTTATAATTAATCGTTCTTGAAACTAACTATTATCGCGATTTAGGCAAGTGTTCCTATCGAACAGTAGTATAGTTTTAGCAATACAGGATTGTCGAACCCAAAGCAACTAAAAGTACTAGTAATGACTGTCTTTTTATTATCTAGCGTAAGAATAGTGGGGTTTTGTTTAAATTAACTAATTATCTAAACTAAGAACTCACAGAGAAAAGAATTAGGCAATTGCTTTTGGGAAAAATCGATTGACTTAAGACAATACCTAAGGAAAAATCCACCTAAACTTTACATGTTATTCTGACTCTGAATCGGGCGATTTATTCATTCAACTTGTTCCGTAGAGATCCCTAAGTTATGTTATTATCCCTATTCAAGACTAATAATGTCTAATCTGTAGATTGAATAACCGAGACTTTTCTCTAATTAACACTCTAGGGTTGCATTAACTCGATCTATGGATCCCCTTATTAGGTTCCACCCTAATCTGACAAAATCTTGTCACCCTATGTCTAGGCGCGCAATCAAATCCGCTTAATTATGATAAATGTACTCTTAGCCAGGGTCTATTCCTCCTCTGAATAAGAGCTTATCTTGAATCAGTATCTTGGGATATCAAAACAAGAATTAAGAACACATAATTGAGAACAAGTTAAATATTTATCATACAATTCAGAAAATAATAACAAGATTCGTCTTAGGTTTCATTCCCCTAAGGTATTTAGGGGATTTAGTTCATAACTAAATATGAAAACATCTCAGAAAAATAAAGAATACAAAACATAAAGAAAACCTAAAACTCCTGAAGGGGAATTGATGAGAGATCTTCAGTGTTGATGATGAATCCGACTTCTGAGATGAATCAATCGGCTTCCTTGGAGTAATTCCTTACTCCCTATTCTGTGTGTCCTTTTCTTCCTCCTCTAGGGTGTATTTATAGGCTTTGGAATGTCTAGAAGCCCTCAAAAGTGGCCTTTTCTGAATTGGACTTAACTTGGGCTCGGCAGGGACACGCCCGTGTGCGATTACTTCAAGCCATGTTCGAGCCTATTAGAATGGCACGGGCATGTGCTATACCCGTGTGAGTCGTGCTTCGATTCTGCCATACTGACACAGTCGTGTGGTCTACCCGTGTGAGGAAGTCCAGGCCGTGTTAAGTTTGTACTTTGGCCAATTTTCTCTGTTTTTGGTCCGTTCCTCGTTCCTTTCGCTCTCCTATGCTCTCCTAAGTATAAAACATGAAATTAAAGCATTAGGAGCATCAATTTCACCAATTCTAATGGAAAATCATCCATAAAATGCGTTAAACATGGGGTAAAATATGTATAAATTACGGTTTATCAAATACCCCCACACTTAAGCATTTGCTTGTCCTCAAGCAAAATTCTCAACTTATAATCAAGATAAATTCTCCTCAACTTATAATTCTTATCGATAATATCTCAAAATAATCCATAGGTAATCATACATTGAGAATTCAACTAAAAGGACATAAAAGTTTCAAACATTCCAAGTTGAGTATTTAATCATGCAAACATAGGTGTCTCTCCGCATCTAAGTAATTACCTTTGATTCAGAATATCACAGAGTTTCACATCCGCACTAAAGATTCACTCAAATCCTTCGAGATGCTTAAGGACAATAAATGAAGCACTCAATAGCCAATAATGAAAAGTTATTACCATAGGCTTGCATGAAAATCAGATCTCTACCAGTATAATTTAAGATGATACATCAATCAAAAGGTTTTTAAAGGGTTGTAGTGTAGCTTGGTTAGAGGGTGTAGCCACAAGCTGAAAGAAAGGGTTAGAATCGAGATTGAATTGAACGATTACCTAACTAGAAAAAGAGTTAATCTTCATTTGCGTACAACAGAGCTTCTTTCAGAATATGAAATTACAGATATGTATACATAGTTTTTTTTTTAAGAACAAGTTAAATAATATAGACTAACTATTAAGAACAAAACATAGCTAAGCAATCCATTCAACTCAAATCTCAACAAAGATAAGGATTAATTTAGGGGATTTCAACAATAATATGTTAAAGGTTAATATTAAGGGTAATACAAGAAATGGCTTGTTAGGCTCAAGGGGGTTTACTAGGGGTTAATCGTGGAGGTAGGCTTTTCATGGCATGAGTGGGTTAATCCTAAGTTCCTTAATCATTTTGACATATCAAATCAAATGGTGTGGTCTCGACATGCATAATCAAGCAAGTTCTAGAATAACAGTTCAATACTGACACACTCAAAGCAATAATAAAAGTGAGCATGAAAGGATTAATAGATGCTCAAAAGGCTAAAAAAAATCTCACAAAAATTATGGCTTTTTGATGTTTAGACTCGTGAATTCCAATTCAAAGTAATACCTAGACTTGGGGAAACAACCTATAATTTTAAATTCTTAAAAATCAACTTATCATGCTTGATTCTCTAATGTCTTAAAGTTTAAATAATCAATGCATAAATCCCTATGTTTTAATTCAAGATATATCAATCAAAATCATAAATTAATTAAAATTTATCCTAAATATGAAAGCTTTTCAAGAGAACAAGGTGATTATTTAGGGATTTTTTTGATAATGAAATAAATACCCCCACACTTAAGATGTACATTGCCCTCAATGTACAAAGATAGATATTAGAGTATAAAAATAAGATAGGGAGAGAAGCAAAACTTCTTGTATGATGAAGTCCTCGAACTAGAGTTCTGGAGAGGAATCGGTTCGAGAGTGGAGGAGTATACTCCGGCGGTCGTAGAGGTTCATTAGGCCATAAGTCCTGTTCCAAAAGAATATTATATCTAGTTGTAGCTATGGTCGTGGTTGATCAGGACATGGAAGTCGTGGAGAATCTTTCCTGGTGGAGTTTTAGTTCCTATGTGACGATGAGCTTAAGAGCTCTATATAACTGTGATAAAATCAGGAACTTTTTAGGGGATATTAAGAAGAATAATTACTCAAAAAGAAATAACCGAATTTAATAATTAAAAATAAAATTTCTAAAATCTAATAAAAATAAAAAGTAGTTTCGATAAAAATAAAATCTAACAAATCTACTGTAGAGTAGCATCAATGTTGTCAAATCTTTGAAAACACTGCTGCTCAAATCGGGTGAGGCGCTCAGAGATGTCAGCATATGAACCCGCCGCATGAATTGGACGAGAGGGTGGTGGTGGTTGAGTCGGTGGGCCCTCGTGCTGTGGGGGGACATCATCAAGAATGTCCTCATAGACCTCCTCATTGGTAGATTGGGCAAGACGATATTGGGAAGGGTAGGTTCCTCGACACCTCTTGATCATCCTCATGCTAAGCATGCTCGAGTTGCCTTGTACAAACATCTGGCCGATGAGGGTGAGGGATGATTCTTGGGCCGCGGTGTTGAGGAGCCCAAAGTGTCACGCCAGCCGGGTCACGTAGGGGCCAATGGAGATGAGCCCCTTCCTATGTGGCTCTGTCTGGTGCTGAATCGCAAGGGCGATGAAATAGGCAAGGTCGATGACGTGCCCTTGCGACATGCACCATAAGAAGTAGACGTCATGGGTGTTGACGACGTCAGTGCTCTCTCGCCTCCCTGTAATCGTGTGAGCTAAAATAGTGTGTAAGTACCTTAGGGATGGTGGGAGGACTGATGCCTTGGAGCGGCTAGGATTGTAGGAGGCCATGCTAGGGGCCAAAGTGTGCCAGCACTTCGAGGGAGAGAAATGTATGTGGTGACTGAGAGCATGTAGTTCATTCTCCTTCTTGAACTCCTTCGCATATAAGCCTAGTGCAGTACCAAACTCTGGGACACTTAGCTGGCGGTTAACCCACCTAAGCAAAACTAGACCATGCTGGGATCATCGTACCGTGTCATTACGGTCTGAAGATGGAACGTTGGGTAGAGTTCTATTGTGAGCTTGAGGAATGTTGGCTTGATAATCCCGAAGAATAGCTCCCAAAGGTCAGTGGTTAGGAGGGCCCGAATAGTGTCAGCCATCTGAACTTGTTCTATGGCAGCCCAGTCGATGCAACAACCCACCATTAAGGGTCGGACCCGAAGTATTTGAAAAAGCTCTTCTTGGGGCCCTCGGGTGAACTGCAGGAGAGGGTGACGAATTTTTGCGGTTGGACCCGCGAAAGATGACGCTCCCTTCCTCTTCTTCGAGGCTGGTATGCAGTTTTCTTTGGATTTGACAATCCGGTCTTGCTAAAACTATACTACTGTTTGATAGGTACACTTGCCTACATCGCGATAATAATTAGTTCAAGAACGAGTAATTATAAATATTTAAAATCTATCACGAAATAACGCGATCACTATTACATGTTGTGTTTAATTCCTATGGGAAAAACTTGCTTGGTGGTTGATTGGTTGCTGTAGAATGTAGGAAAATGAGTAAATGGTTAAAGGTTTGCTGTGACAAATTTTGGGTAGTTTGCCAACACAAATGTTATGGCAATACCTTTAAGATGCCTATTTAGCACTTAATTGTACCATTCTCAGTCCCAGCTGTATTTTTGCTAGAAAAATCCACCTGAAAAAGAGAGAGGATTATGGACTAATGGACCTACCCTAGAAGGTCAAACCTATAAAAGCCAAAGAGGGAACCCTAGTAATGGAGAGTAGTTTTTTTTAGAAAAAGGAGGAGCAACTTTTGACAGAAAAAGGGGGAAGGATCAAGAAGGAAAGTGGCTGAAGAAGGAGAAAATGGTTGCATCATCTTTAGTAGCTGCAAGACATTGTGCTGCTGGTGTTGATAGTTGAATAAGCAAAAAATTTTATCTCGAATTTTCTCCTTTGATTCTTATCACATTTCTTTTAAAACTTAATTGTTAAAGATGATGTTGGTTACTGCATTATACTTGAACTTGATTTATGCAGCTATGAGCTATATCTCTTAAGCTTGGGATTACTTTGCTGAACCCTTTAGTTTCTATTAATGTTCATAATTTAAGTTGGAATCATTTTGTTGCTTTGTTCAATGGTATTTTATGCTTTATATTGGTCGTTTATTAACAAATATGTGGCAGGTTATTAAAGATAACTTAATGCTGGTAGGGTTAGGTTAACTTGATAGACATTGGATAATATGAGTGAATGATAAATTATTTATTTGCAACCTCCTCTAGACATAGAGCCTTACCTCATGGGAAAGAAGGTAGAAAATACTAAGGATAGGCAAACTCAGGTCTATAGATATATAATATCTTAAGGGAAGGTAAGATAAGGTTTTACTCTCGAAAGAAGCAAACTGCTGTAGAAACCCATCGAACAGTAGAATGTTCAAGACTTTGCTATGGTATTAATAGTTAGAGAGGGTCGATGCATCAGTAATCCCAGTCGTCTTAATCAATATTGTAGTTCCTTAATCTTCTTTTTTGTATTTACTTTGTCGTGGCATTCTTGTTTTGTTTACTTGCTTTGTTTTGTACATTTTATACATCATCATTCTCTCATTTTGTCACTACATTCTCACTATTATTTTGCGTTAGCATTAATCAAGCTTAACTTTATTAACTTGACCAAATTCTACCTATCTAATCCCTGTAGAGACGATCTCACTCATCACTTTATTACTCACTTGACATGTATACTTGCACTATTCGTACATTCTATTTACAAGCGACAAGTTTTTGGCACCATTGTCAGGGATTGACAATTGAAGAAATTTGGTTTTGTTATTCTCTTTTGTTGCATTAGTTTTAGATAACTTTGTTGTATTTAATTTTTACAGGTTTTCCATCAGTACATGAGTAAAAGCACTCCTATTAACGAAGAGTATCCTTTTGACCTATAAATCGAAAGAACTTTGCGAAAGAGGAGAAGAAAATTACGTAATATGGCTAGGGAAGGAAATGATCCTAGTTTGAATGGTCTATTGAATCCAAATGATCAAGATGTTGATCTTCTTATTCATTATGTGATAGATGGCCGAGATAGACCAATTCGAGAGCATGTAGTTCCAATTTTGGATGACTTAAATCCAGCAATAGTAAGACCACAGATACAAGCTCAGCATTTTGAGTTGAATCCAGTAATGCTCAAAATGGTACAAACAATTAGACAATTCGGGGGCTTTCCCATTGAAGATTCAAGATTATATTTTAGACTTTTTCTAAAGGTTTGTGACTCATTTGGACAATAGGGTGTTCCTGAAGATGCCTTGCAGCTTAAATTGTTCCCATATTCCTTGAAAAATCATGCAAGATCATGGCTTAATGCTTTGCCGTCAGGAATAGTGGCATCATGGAATGACTTGTGCCAAATATGGTATAATCCGCTAAACATTAATGCCAAGCTTAGAAATGACATTACATCTTTTCGACAATCAGAGGGTGAAATGGTTTACGAAGCTTGGGAAAGATTTAAGTTGCTTAGAAAACGTCTTATGCATGGTTTCCAACACTGGACATAGATGGAGATGTTTTATAATTGGTTGAATGCACATACAAGGATGGTAGTCGATGCTTTGCAAATGGTACTTTGTTGGATAAATCCTATAATGAAGCATATGAGATTTTGGAATGGATTGCTAACAATGATTATCAATATCCTACCACGCGAGTTGGGACTGGCAGGAAAGCAGCGAGCACCATTGAGCTTGATGCAATCACTTTATTGATTGCCCAAGTATCCTCTTTAGCCAATATGATCAAAACAATGAAGAGGTCAAGTACAGTCCAGGAGATGAAATCAGTCGAGATATCTTGTGTTTATTATGGTGAACACCATGTATTTGATAAATTCCCATCAAACCCAACATTTGTGTACTATATGGGTAATTTTAGCTAAAATAACAATCCCTATTCTAACACTTATAATCCTAGGTGGAAGCAACATCCAAGCTTTGGTTGCAATAATCAAGGTGCTGGTAATTCAAACAATGTTGTTAGACAGAATGTCGAGAGGGCACCGCCTAGTTATAATCAACCCATGCCATGAAAAAATATCCAATAAGGTCAAGCATTAGCTTCACCATTATCATCGATTGAATCCTTGCTAAAAGAATATATGGCCAAGAATGATGACATGATATAGAGTCAAGCTGTATCCCTTTAAGCCCTTGAGAATCAAGCGGGGCAGATTGCAAATGCTTTAAATTCAAGACCACCTAGAGTTTTGCCAAGTGATACCAAGAATTCGAGGCTACAAGTTGTAAGGTAATTACTCTTAGAAGTGGGACTCAGCTAAATGAAATTGTTAAAGATGCAACTATAAGAGAGGACAACTTAGATCCCAAGCATGGATATAATTTAGAATAATTGAAATAGCACATTGCAATTGAAAAGGCTTAATAGAAGGATATTGCAACAGAATCAGATTGTGTTGCCAATAAAAATACTGTAGCAAAACAATATCAACAACTTGAAGGACGACCACCTCCACCTTTTCCTTAGAAATTTAATAACTGCAAATAAAATGCCTAGTTTAAAAAATTTTTAGATGTCCTGAAACAACTCCTCATCAACATACCATTGGTAGAATCTTTGGAGCAAATGCCAATTATGTGAAAAGATATACTATCAAAGAAGCGATGAGTGGGAAAATTTGAAACTATCTCTCTCACTTAATGGTGCACAACAATGTTGAAGAATAAATTGCCTCCAAAGTTGAAGGGCTCAGGGAGTTTTACTATCCCATGTTCAATTCGAAATCATTATGTTGGTAAGGCATTGTATGATTTAGGAGTAAGCATCAATTTAATGCCTATGTTTGTCTTTAAAAAGTTGGAAATCGGGAAAGAAAGACCTACTACGATCACGTTGTAGTTAGCTGATCAATCCTACGCACATCTAGAAGGTAAAATTGAAGACATGATAGTAAGAGTAGATCAATTTATTTTTCCTGTCAATTTCATTATTTTAGAATATGAAGCTGATAAAGATGTGTTGGTTATTCTTAGAAGACCTTTTCTTACTATAGACAGAACTTTGATTGATGTGCAAAAAGGTGAATTGACTGTGAGGATGAATGATTAGTAGATCGCCTTCAATGTATTCGATACCCTAAAATGTGTTGATGAGAATGAAGAGTGCAATGCCATTGGTTTGATAGAAACAATAGTGCAGGAAGAGTTTGCAAAATTTTCCCACAACAATTCTAATAGTGATACAAATTCACTTGAGCTAAATAAAATAGAAACTTTTGAAGAATTCAGTTAAACCATGGAGGCAAAACAGATTGTTGATAGAATAGGGAGAACATTTGATTCCTTGGATTTATAGACTCATACTTTCCATTCTCCTAAACCATCTATAGAGGAACCTCCTACACTAGAATTGAAATCCCTGCCATTGTATTTAAAATTTGTTTATTTGGGAGACAACGCCTTGTTGGTAGTTATTTCTGCGGAGTTGAAGATCAAAAGGTTAGGTTGTAAGAAGTTCTCTAACGATCTAAGAAGGCATTAGGATGGAAAATTGCCAACATCAAGGGAATCAACCCTGCTCTATGCATGCATAAATTTTTCTTAGAAGATTGTCATGGCAACTTTATTGAACAGTAGTGAAGATTGCCATGAAGGAAGTTGTCAAGAAGGGGATTATCAAGTGGGTCAATATTGGTATTATTTATCTTATCTCTAATAGTTCTTAGGTGAATCTTGTACAATATGTGCCCAAGAAAGGAGGTGTCACAGTGATCAGCAATGATAACGATGAAGTCATACCAACTCGCATTATCATAGGATGGAGAGTGTGCATAGATTATATTGCAAGCTCAATAAGTCACTAAGAAGGACCATTTTCTCTTATCGTTTATTGATCAAATGTTAGACAGATTAGCTGGGAAGACATTCTACTATTTCTTGGATTGATATTCAGGGTATAATAAAATTGCTATAGCTCTCAATGACTAAGAGAAGACAACTTCCAATAGTCTATATGGTACTTTTACGTTTACAAGGATGCCATTCGGGTTATGTAATGCCCTGACAACATATTAGCGTTGTATGATGGCAATATTCTTTGAAATCGTGGAAATTTTTCTTGAAGTCTTTATGGATGATTTCTCTATCTTTGGCAATAACTTTGAGGGCTGTTTGAAAAATTTGGAATTGGTTCTTTGCCGTTGTGAAGAAACCAATCTTATCTTGAATTGGGAAAAATGTCATTTCATGGTCCGTGAAGACATTGTTCTGGGGCATAAAGTATTGCAACAAGGGATTGAAGTTGACAAAGCAAAAATTGAGGTAATAGAACAATTGCCACCTCCTACAAGTGTCAAGGGTATTCAAAGTTTCTTAGGCCATGCGGTTTTTTTATAGAAGATTTATTAAGGATTTCTTGAAGATATCTAAACCATTGTGTGCCTTGCTAGAGGAAAATAGACATTTCAATTCTGATAAACCTTGTTTGATAGCTTTTGAGGAATTGAAGAAATGACTCGTAGCAACACCAATTGTAATAGCTTTGGAGTGGATATTTCCTTTTGAACTCATGTGTCACACTAGAAATTATGCTGTGCGAGCAATGTTGGGGTAAATGAAAGACAAGCTATTTCATGTAATCTATTATGCAAGCAAGACCCTGACGAATACGCAACTTAACTACACTGCCACTGAAAAGGAGTTGCTGGTTGTGGTATTCGTGTTCGATAAGTTTTGACCTTATTTAGTTAGTACAAAGGTCACAGCCTACATAAACCACTCTGCTATTAAGTATTTGGTAACCAAGAAAGATGCCAAGCCGCAACTGATTTAATGGATACTCTTGCTGCAGGAGTCTGATTTAGAAATTCGAGAAAAAAGAGGGCTGATAATCAAGTGGATGATCACTTGTCAAGATTAGAAGCTAGAAATGAAGATGGCACTGTAAAATGTATTAATGAAGACTTTCCAGACAAGCAACTATTAGTTTCCATGGCTTTACCTTGGTATGCCGATATAGTAAACTTCTTAGTAACTGGTCTGATGCCACGTGGTCTCAACAACCAAAAAAAAATGGAAATTCCTTCATGATGCTAGTCATTATTATTGGGATGAACCCTTCCTATTCAAGTATTGTGCTAATAAGATAATTAGGAAGTGTGTCCCTGATGACAAAATACACAACATCCTATAACATTTTCATTTAGCTCCTTACAGAGGATACTTTAAGGAATGAGAACTATTGCCAAGGTACTCCAAGTTGGTTTCTATTCTAACACTCCTTACCTATACCCAATGCCGAGACAGGGTTCGAGGCGTTACCGGACTTAAACATAAACATTCATACAAAATCGGGTCATAAAAATGTATCCAATTTAAAACCATTCATACATATGCATGTCGTCCCTATTATGGGCCTACAAGGGCCGAAACATACATTGAGGGTGGTTCAGGACTAAATCAAGAACTTTCAGAACTTTTACAACACTAAAAAAATTTTCTTATTTTGGAGGGTCACACGCTCTTGTTGTAACAGCCTGGTTTTAGCTAAATCAGAACAGTGGTTTTGAAACCACAAATATGAGGTTGTAAAATTATTTTAATATTATTTTTGATGTTTATAGCATATGAATATATATGTGTGAAAATTTTGTGAGTTAATTTTATCGTTTAATGGCTCAATTTGAGAAAAAAGACTTAATCGAGTAAAATGCAAAAGTAGCATGCTATAAGTTAAAAGTGCTTAATTGCTATGGATTATTAAATGTGAGGCTCTTATGATGAAATTAGACCATTATTAGTGGAATTTTACATAAATGGCCTTGAATTTATGTGATATTAAATGTTTTACATTAAGGTTAAATTTGTAAAATGTTTATTAATGATATTAAAATAAAATAAAGTTAAAATCAAGCTTTATTATCATCATCTACATCGAATATCAAAAGACAATAAAAGATGGAAGCTCATCTAGGGTTCGACACTTGTGTGGCTTAATTGAGGTATGTTTTGAGCTCGATTTTTTATGATTTCTATGTTTTTGTGATCATTGTATCGAGTACTAGCTAGCCCAAGGACTAATTTGCAAAACTGCTTAATGTTTTGAAAGTTTTCATAGAAGAATTCATGTGTTTTTGGATGTTTGATGATGAAATATGAAAGCTTGGTGTTTAATATACATGTTTGTGTTTAATATACATGTTTTGTAAAGTGATTTTGAGTAAAAATGCATATTAGGGATTAAATTGAGAAAAGTGTAAATTGAGGGGTTAAATTGTGAAATAAATGAAAATATGGGCTGCTAGGGACCTATAGAGAATTCGACTAAGCATGGGTCATATTGAATTTTGTGTATTTATGAAATAGGGACAAAATTTTAAAAATGTGGAACTTTAGGGGCTAAAGTGCAAAAATGCCCAAATATGTGTTTATGGACTAAATTGAATTTGTTGATGAATAAAAGAGTTAATTGTGAATGTATATAGATCAAGAACGAAAGAAATCAGATTTAGATCAGGGGAAATCCAAAGTTATCGGATAGTCGATCCAGTCCCTCTATTCCAACTACGAGATAACTTCATATGCAAATAAATGTCTTTAAATTGAATTACATGTGTTTACTTGTAATGGAAATGTTATAAATGTTGAATGAGCACTTACGAGCAAGAATCGAAAAAGTTACGATATCTGAAAGTCCCATACGAACCTTAGGAATAGAATAGGATATGAATGTCATGACATTAGGTTATGGAGATGTGATTACATGTAAGACCATGTCTGGGACATTGGCATTGTGTTTAGATTACGTGTAAGACCATGTCCAGGACATCGGCATCGTTAATCGATTTCGTGTAAGATCCTGTCTGGGACAGTGGCATTGATATATAATAATATGTAAGACCATATCTGGGATATGGCATTGTACAAGCTTATGTGATTTTCGAGTATCCTTAACGATTCCAAATGGTTCAACAGGCAAAGAAAAGTTGAGAAAGAATGTATTAATGGGTTAAACAACTCAGGTACATACGAGATTCATACGAGAATTGAAAAAAAAAGTGGTTGATGAAATTACAAATGAATTTGAATATGTATTCATTGAGAAAGGTTTGTGTATCTGTATGTGTTACTTGTATTTGGCCTATTGATAGAAATGTTGTGATTTACGTGGTAAAATTTATTTGTATATGGCTTACTAAGCTTTTGAAGCTTACTTTGTGTGTTCTTTCCATGTTTTATAGATTATTAAAGCTAGCTCAGACTCGGGGATCATCGGGAAACATCATCACACTATCGATCATCTCATTTGTACTTTTGGAGCTTTGTATATATGGTATATGGAATGTATAGGCTAGTGTCATTTTGGTATGTTTTAAGTTTTGATATTAGCCATGAGATTTGGCTTGTAAATGTTGATATGTATGGCCATTTAAGTTGGCTTGAATTGTGTTTGATAAGTGATATGTATGTGATTTATATAATGCCTTATATGTTGGTTTATTTTGGAATGGTTATGAGTTGGCTATGTTGGATAGTTGTAAGTTGGTGTATTAATGCTTGAGTAATGGTATATTATGATATGTTTTGTAGATGATTAATTGTTATGTTTAGGAAGCATGATTTAGTGATGGAAAGGTGATGAAAATACATTTCAATGTTATGTGAGATTGAAGATTTTGATATATTGATTTGGTAATTAAGTAGTTGATATGGTTGAATATAGATGACATGATATATGTATGAATTGGCATGTTTTGGCTGCCTATTTATGTGTTGAAATGGTATCAATTTGGTTGCTATGTATGCATGAGAAAAGGGTGGCAAATTGGCTTTACAAATGGCCTATTTTTGTCCACACGAGCGTGTGTCTTAGCTGTGTGTAACACATGGTCATGTAGCACGGCCGTGTATCCTCTGGGGTACCCTTCGAATTAAAGTCAGTATACCCTACAAGTTTGGCACGGCCTAGGCATATGGGCGTGTCTACTGGCCGTGTGTGGCACACGGGTTGGCACATGGGCGTGTGGTCAGCCGTGTGACCCAAGTCAGTAACCCCTCAAGTTTTTTGGCACATGGGCGTGTCTTCGGCCGTGTGGTACAAGTCAGTATGTATACCCTATTTTCATACAGCCTATGACACAGGCGTGTCTGGTAGTCGTGTGAGACAAATGGCCAGTTCACTCGGGTGTGTGACCATTAAATCAAAGAAAATTTTCCAAGTCTCCCAAAGTTTGCAAATGTTATCGGTTTAGTCCCGAACCACTTCTAAGCATGTTTTAAGGTTTTGTAAGACCTTAAAAGGGACAATGTGATTGAGATGAATGGATTTTGATTATGATTGTATAAATGTATATGAATGATGTGTATTATTCGGTAATGCCTCGTAACCCTATTCTGGCGACGGATACGGGTTAGGGGTGTTACACGTGTGGTCTCACACTCCCGTGTGGCTTGGGACATGTCTGTGTCCTCAACTCGTGAAACTCTCTGTTTATGACGTCATCAACATAATAGGGTCACACGGCCTAGTCACACACCCGTGTGCTAGGCTGTGTGGAAAATTGAATTTTCATGAATTTTCATAAATAAGGTGCAGACTTCACACGGCTAGGGCGCACGCCCATGTCCCAAGGCAGTGCCTCTTAAATGGCCGAGACACAGGGCCATGTCTCTGCCCATGTGTTTACTACTGGTCATTTTGTTTTACCTAATCAGAGTGCAGGGGACACATGGTCAGATCACACACCTATAAGGCAAACCGTGTGTCACATACGGCCTAGACACATGCCTATGTGTCTACCCGTATGAGCAACTTTAAGGCTATTTTCCAAGCCAATCGCCACCCTTATTTGCAAAAACACATACAAGACTTCAAAGGCACTTATCATGGCATAATTAAGTACTTAATCATCCTCAAAAACAAGTCATGATTATGGCAATATCATATTATCTTATATATGCACAAGACACCATACTTTTTCAAGCCCAACTTACCAATTCTCATTCAGGCCATGGTTATCATCATACTAAACAAATCTCAATTTAATCATCAAGCATTCATAGCAACAACATAACTCATCACATACACACAACCACCAACCACATCACAATTGCATAGGCACATGCATGCGTGAATAACTAGGTTTACAACCCAATAATCAATATGAGCCATATCTTATGGCCATATACAAAATGAATCATCAAGTCATTATAAGCCAACACACTTGGCCAAATTAATATGACACATAAACAAAAAGACCAAGTCCCCTATACATGCCATACTCAAAATACTTGAATTCACTATACCCAAAAGATTAGTTTGATAGTGTGAATCGACCTTCGATGTACTTCGATCCTCGAGCTAGCTTGGCGATACTATAAGAAAAATGGAAAGGAATGGGAGTAAGCATAACGCTTAGTAAGTTAGCATGTAAATAATTAACAACATTATTCATGCATTATTATACACATAATATAATATAATTTATCACAATGTCATCAAGTATCATAGATACATCTTAAATCATGTCATTTACATAGTGTACAATAAAACTCATGATCATGATTCATTCATTCACTTCTTACCGAGGTCTCATCAATTCATAATCTCAATATTTATAAGCATTGTGTACATACTTGTACCCTTCCGACATGATCATACATTGTCATTTTTTTTATATAATCTTTGAATTTCCCATTGAACCACTTAGAATGCTAAAGGATACCCGGGAAATCTCATACACATAGTAAGATGTGAATGCCATATACCAGATATGGTCTTACATGGGATCACATATCGATGCCAATAGCCAGCTATGGTATTACATGATGTCTCATATCGATGCCATGTTCCGGACATGGTCTTACACGAAATCACATATTGATGCCAATGCCATATCCCAGATATGGACTTACATGGGATCACATATCGAGGCCATATCTTAGATATGGTCTTACACGAAACCGCACATAACCCTAATGTCATGACATTTGTATACTATCTATTCCCAACGTTCAACTGGGATTTCATAGTACCAAATAATCATCGGATCGTCATTGAGTCATCAATAATCAAATCCATAGAGACAAATATACATTTCATGCAATAACAAAGCATTAGATACATAATAACATAATGTTGAATTATTTACACATGAACTTACCTCAGTACCAAAATATGGCTAACTATTCGATTTAGTCCACAACTTTGTTCTTTCCTCTGTTTAGGTCCGGACCCCATTTTTCTTGATCTATAATAAAAAATTTCACTTATTTAATTATGACATTGTTCAAAAAAGCCCATAAATCATACTTTGGAAAAATTATAGTTTTGCCCCTAAAAATTCACATATTTACAAATTAGTCCCTAGGCTTGTAGAATGAAATGTACTCATTTTCTTTGTTACCCAAGCCTAGCCAAACCTATATCATGCTTATAATAGCCCACATTTTTCATCAAATCACATTTCTACTACTCATTTTTACAACTTTTACAAATAAGTCCTTTTAAGTGTTTTCATGAAAAAGCACTTAGTAAAAGATGTTTATCACACACCAAACTTTCATATTCCTCCATTAAACATGAAAATACATGCACGTCACACATGGGTAAGTTCTTGAACATGAACCCTAACTCAAAATAATGGTAGAAATAGCTAGATCGATTGATGACAACTTCAAAAATGTAAAAAAACATTAAAAACGGGGCTAGGATGCACTTACTATTGAGCTTGAAAGTCGGAGAAACCCTAGCTATGTTGAGCATGGAAATTTCGGCACACATGAAGAAGATGGACATAAATTTTGACTTATTTTTCCCTTTTTATTCTTTTATTAACCAAATGACCAAAATGCCCTTTTTACTAAACTTTCAAATTTTATCCATGTATACCAATTTTTTTCCATAAAATTAGAAATTGGGAAATTTTCTATTTAAAGACCTCTAATTAATAATTCATGGAAATTTCATGCTTAAACCTTCTAGAACTCATATTTTGAAACTTTTGCAATTTAGTCCTAAATGTCAAATTGGACATTTTATCAATAAAATCTCTTCATGAAACTTTCACACAGTCATGCAAACATGTCATGGACCACAAAACAATCATAAAACAAATATTTCTACTTCGGATTTGTGGTCTCAAAACCACTATTCTAACTAGGCCTAAAATCAAGATGTTACATCTATTGGCCAAATCTGTTTAAGGATGCCCATGACTTTTATAAGTCATGCAACCATTGTCAGAAGGCATGAAATCTATCTATAGGAGATGTGAAATGCCACTACAAAATATCTTGAAGATTGAGTTGTTTGATGTTTGGAGAATAGAATTTATGGGTCCATTTCCACTCTCATTAGGCAACCTATACATACTTGTGGCAGTGGATTATCTCTAAGTGGGTCGAAGTTGTTGCTCTCCCTACTAATGATGCAAAGTCAGTGATGAAGTTCCCGTACAAGAACATTTCATAAGGTTTGGAACACCATGAACAATTATCAGTGATGAAGGACCTCATTCTAGTAGTGGTGAAAATAAGAGGATGGAAGTGACCTATTTATGTTGTAGAAGAAAAGAATAATATATTTAAGAGTTATAGTTTATTTCTACTTTGCAAGAAGTAAAAAGAATAGAAACCTAGTATAATTAAACTACAAAAACATTATTAGACACTGTTAGTTTGTAAAGCAGAGTTACACAAGGGTGTCATGACATCCCTTCATAGTGTCACGACGTCGAGTGTAGTTTCACTATTTTGAATTTTGTCTGGTGTCGCGAGGTGCAGTATGGGTGTCGCGATGTGCAGGCTAGATTCCATTATGTTCTGGTAGCATTGCGAAATCAACCATTTGGTCTTTTTTTCATTATCGCCATTTTTATTTGTCAATATCATTTTATTTCCTTCTAAATCATATAATGTGTTGCATTGTAAAAATTGTTTATTAACTACAGTGTCGGTCCCAAAATAATGTTTTATTCTTTTGCCATTTACAAGAACAAGTTTCCCTTCATTTTCGATTACCCCTATTGCCTCATGAGGTGTCACCTGGTGTATAGTATACATGCCTACCTATCTTGATTTATACTTTCTAGGAAAAAAATCTCAAGTTGAACAACAAAACTTTTTGTCTAGGCAGAAATTCGTGATTTTAGATCTTTGCATCACGTTGAAATCTACTCATTTCCTTATACATTTTAATGTTTTCATAGGCCGTAAAGCGAAATTCTTTCAATCTTTGTAGTTGGAATAATCTTTCATTCTTAGCTAATTCTGGATCCAATTTTTATTCTTTGATTTCCCAATACGCCTTCTACTCCAATTCAATTAGTTAGTGAAAAATCTTTCCGTAAATTAGCTTGTATGGGGACATACCTAGAGGAGTCTTATACGCTATTTTGTAAGCCCATAATGCCTTTTCTAACTTTGCTGCCCAATCCTTCCAACTTGGGTTCACTGTTTTCTTTATAATTTGTTTAATTTCAAGGTTAGACACTTCTACTTGGCCATCATCTTGTGGATGATAGGTCATTGTCATTCGGTGTCTTATGTTGTATGTAGCAAAAATAGCTTTCAACTGCTTGATACAAAAATGAAACCCTTCATCACTAACTGATAACTCTTGAAAGGAGTTATATTTCATGCCCTTAGATTTAGTTAATTGACTGCACTTAAGTGATTTTAGTTGCATTTTAGGATATTGCATTGATATTTTTAGATCATTGCATTAAAGAGTTTTGATTGTGCTTAAGTGCTATTACATGTTGCTTTTAATTCCCTATGGGAAGGACTTGCTTGGTGGTTGATTGGCAGCTACATAGTGTAGGAAACAAAGTAAAGGATTGAAGGTTTGCTATAACAAGTTTTGGGTAGTTTGCCAGCACAAATGCTATGGCAATACCTAGAAGATGTTTAGTCAACACTTAATGTGTACCGTTCCGAGCTGTACTTGTACCAGAAAAAGTCACCTGAAAGAGAGAGGATAATGGGCTAATGGACCTACCCTAGAAGGTCAAGCTTATAAAAGCCAAAATGGAGAACCCTAGTAATGGAGAGTAGTTTATTTTTAGAAAAAAGGAGGAGCAACTTTTGATAGAAAAAAGGGGGAAGGACTAAGAAGGAAAGTGGCTAAAGAAGGAGAAAATGCCTAAATCATCTTTAGCAACTACAAGACATTATGTTGCCAGTGTTGATAGCTGAATAAGAAAAAATCTTTATCTTGAATTTTCTCCTTTGATTTTTATCACATTTACTTTAAAAATTAATTGTTAAAGATGATGTTGGTTACTCCATTAAACTTAAACTTGATTTACGCAGCTATGAGCTAAATCTCTTAAGCTTGGGATTACTATGCTAAACCCTTTAATTTCTATTAATGTTCACATTTAAAGTTGGAATTATTCTATCATTTTATTCAATGGTATTTCATGCTTTATACTAGCTGTGTATTGATGAATATGCGGCAGGTTATTAAGGATAACTTAATGCCTACAGGGTTAGGTTAACTTGATAGACATTGGACAATATGAGTGAATGATAATTTATTTATTCGCAGCATCCTCTAGACATGGAGCCTTGCCTCATATGAAAGAAGGTAAAAAATATTAAGGGTAGCCAAGCCTAAGTCTATAGACATATAATATCTTAAGGGGAGATTACCCAAGGTTTTACTCTTGAAAGAAGTAGACTGTTGTAGAAACCTATCGAATAGTATAATGTTCAAGACTTTGCTATAGCATTAATAGTTAGAGAGGGTAGATGCATCAGTAATCCCAGACGTCCTAATCAACATTGCAATTCCTTAATCTTCTTTTCTATATTTACTTTTTCGTGGCACTAACCAATGCACAAGATGTAACAAACCTAGCAAATATGTTTTTCCTAAGAAATATCACTACTAATTTTGTATCATTGGTAGGCAAAGCAACAGCCTTGACCCATTTTTGAACCATAATAAACAGTTAGAAGAATGTATTGATTCTCGAAAGAACTTGGAAATGGTCTTATGATAAACCGTAATTTATACATATTTTTACCCATGCTTAATGCATTTTATGGATGATTTTTCCTTAGAATTGGTGAATTCGATGCTCCTAATGCCTTAATTTCATGTTTTAAACTTAGGTGAGCATGGGAGAGTGAAAGGAACAAGAAATGAGCCAAAAAAAGAGAAAATGGGCCAAAGTACGAAATTAACACGGCCTGGACCTGCTCACACGGGCATACCATATGGCCGTGTCAATTTGGCAGAATCGAAGCACCACTCACATGGACGTGTCACACAGGCGTGTCCTTACCGAGCCCAAGTTTAGTCCAATTCAGAAAAGGCCAGTTTTGAGGGTTTTTAGGCATCTGAAAGCCTATAAATACACCCTAGAGGAGGATAAAAAGAGAGACACAGAGAGGGAGGAAGGAATTACTCGAAGAAAGTCGATTGTTCCATCTCAGAAGCCGGATTCATCATCAAGACTGAAGATCTCCCCTCAATTTCCCTTCAGGAGTTTTGGGTTTTCTTTATGTTTGGTATTCTTTATTCTTCTGAGATGTTTTCTTATTTAGTTATGAACTAAATCCCCTAAATATCTAAGGGGAATGAAACCTAAGACGAATCTTGTTATTTTTTTCTAAATTGTATGATAAATATTTAACTTGTTCTTAATTATGTGTTCTTAATCCTTGTTTTGATATCCCAGGATACCAATTCAAGATAAGCTCTTATTCAGAGGAGGAATAGACCTTGTCTAAGAGTACATTTGTCATAATTAAGCGGAGTTGTTTGCGCGCCTAGACATAGGGTGACAAGATTTTGCCGGATTAGGGTGAAACCTAATAAGGGTATTCATAGATCGAGTTAATGCAACCCTAGGGTGTTAATTAGAGAAAAGTCTCAATTATTCAATCTAGGGATTAGACATTATTAGTCCTGAATAGGGATAATAACATAACTTAGGGATCTCTACGGGACAAGTTAAATGAATAAATCATCCGATTTGGAGCTAGAATAACAAGTAAAGTCTAGGTGGATTTTTCCTTAGGTAATGTCTTAATTCAATCGTTTTCCAAAAGTAATCCCCCAATTCTACTTTCTGTGAATTCTTAGTTTAGATAACTAGTTAGTTAAAACAAAACCCCCTATTTTTAGGCTAGATAATAAAAAGATAGTCATTACTAGTACTTTTAGTTCCTTTGGGTTCGACAATCCAGTCTTGCTAAAACTATACTACTGTTCGATAGGTACACTTGCCTACATCGTGATAATAGTTAGTTTCAAGAACGATTAATTATAAGTATTTAAAACCTGTCACACGAAAATCGCGATCATCCCATAAAATAAATCCCCCAGACGCTAAATATTTTTACCTCGATTATCCCTATTTGCGGTATTTTGTCCCTTTTCAATATACTCCTAGTTCGCTGGCATCTATCACATCCTTGTACGAATTTCTAGGCATCTCTTTTCATAGTTGGCCAATAAAATCTTGATTGTAACACTTTCTGGGCTGTCATTTTTCCATTAAAATGCTCTCTACAAGGATATGTATGACATCCTTGTGAAATATCGTGTCTCTCTTCCTCTGTTGCACACCTTCAGACCAATTGATTTGTACATTGCTGAAAAACATATGAATCGTCCCAAATATAATTTTTTGATTCGTGAACTGTCTTCTACTTCTATTTCCAAGATACTTATGGTGGAAAGATAACTCTTGCAACTTAGTTGACATAATTTGCATACCAAGGTGTTTTGTGTTTCCTAGGCCTTGTCTGATAGATGCCTACCCTGAATAATTGTTCAACAATGAAAGTCTCTTTAATTTCTTTAGTAGTTTATGCTTTTAAGTTATTCTTGTTTCTGGATAAATGATCTGTAATTTGATTTCAAGTTCCTTTCTATCCACTATCCATAGATCAAATTCCTGAAGTAGTAACACCCATCTCTTCAGCCTAGTTTTTGTCTCTTTCTTCTTCATGACGTATTTTAATGCAGAGTGATCAGTATAAACACATATTTTTCTTGCCATTAAATAAGTCAAAATTTCTTACAAGCAAACACCATCGCAAGTATTTCTTTTTCAGTAATAGTGTAATTGCATTGTGCTGGATTGACTGTTTTGCTTTGTAGTGAATAACGTCAAATATGTTATTCCTCTTTTATCCCAAAATTGCGCCTACCACATAGTCGTTAGCATCACACATAACAATAAAATGTTTTGACCAATTCAGGATAATGATTATTGGTACAAATATGAGTTTCTCTTTCATTACCTCGAAAGCTTTGACATAGTGTTGGTCAAATATGAAAGGTGTCTCCTTTTGAAGAATTTGATTCAATGGTTTAGAGATGTGAGCAAAATAATTTATAAATCTCCAGTAGAATTCAACATGGCTCAAGAAATTTCAAACACCTAGAACATTCGTTAGATTGGGGAGGTTTTTATAACCTTAATTTTGGCTTTGTCGACTTCCACTCCTTTCTTTGAGATTTGATGTCCTAGTACCAGCCCTTCTTTCACCATTAAATGACATTTTTTTCTAGTTAAGAACTAGATTAATCTCTTCGTACATTTTCAAAACTTTTTTCAGGTTACTCAAGCATTCTTGAAAAGAATCTCCTTAAACTGAGAAGTCATCTATGAACACGTCCAACCCCTGCTCTAATATATCAGTGAAGATAGCTGACATACATCTCATAAAGGTTGTTGGAGTGTTGCATAAGCCAAATGGCATTATTTTAAAAGCATAAGTGCCAAAAGGACCGGTCAAAATATTTTTCTCTTAGTTATCTACGTGTATTGGGATTTGATGGTACCTTGAGTACCAATCAAGAAAACAATAGTAATTTTTGCCTGCTAATTCATCAAGCATTTGATTAATGAACTGTAGTGGGAAATGGTATTTTTTTTATTGCATCATTCAATTTCTAGTAATCAATACATACTCTCTAACTAGTAACCGTTCTTGTTGGAATTAACTCATTTTTATCATTCTCGACTACTGTTAGACCTCCCTTCTTTGGAACACACCATGTAGGGCTACCTATTCACTGTCAGAAATGGCGTAAATAATACATGCATCTAACCATTTAAGTAATTCTTTCTTTACCAACTCTTTCATAGCTGGATTAAGTCTACACTGAGCATCAACTACCGGCTTTTTCCTTCTTCTAATCTGACCTTTTGTTGAGAGAATGCATGATTAATTCCTTTGATGTCAGCAACCGTCCATCCTATAGCTTTTTTTATGAATTTTCAGGACATTCAATAGGGCCTCCTCTTGATTTGCATCTAAGCCCACAAAAATAATCACTGGAAGAGTATTTTGTTCCCCCAAATATCCATATTAAATTGCTCAGGTAGCAACTTTAATTCTAACTCAGGAGGTCTGATAAAACATGGCACCATTTTTGTAGAGTTCGGGACAAATTATTCCGGTTGTCCCTTGCTCTGCCTCCACCAATCTAGTTGGGAAACCATGTGATCATTCTCTTGTTCAGCGCCATCCCACTCTTTTTCTTCTTTTTCATAATCATTTAATTCTGCAATTAACTCTAACTGGTTGCATTCTTGTTCTTTGTTTCCTACTTGTTCCAGTTGCCCGATTTCCTTTTCATGACATTCCTCCCAGGTAGATTCATTAGCATTGAATTTCTCTAATATTTCCATTACTTCCTTCTGTGTTTTTGTCCAAATGCTTCCTTCCATAGCAAAAATGTTGAATCTGAACTACGAGGTGTATACCACCACCTAATATGGATCTGAGGATTGTCTTAAACCTCTCCCATGCCTACCCTAATGTTTTAGTGTACTTTGCTTGAAATAAGATAATTATGTATAAATACTCAATAACTTGGTCATATGCATTATTCAGCAAAGAAATAGCTGCACAAACTCAGTCCAAGTATTAATGGAGTCTGGAGGAAATGCATCTAACCACATTTTTACCTTCCTATCAATGCGAATGGAGTTAATAATAACTTGATAGTATCACATGAAATGCCCACGTAAGTAATAGTGATGCATAAATGATCAAATTTCTACAAGAATGTTATGAGATCCTCAATTTTATTATCAACGAATATGACGTTATTAGAAATCCATGTTTGTAAAGAAGGGTTTAATTCAAAATGTGAACTATTAATGATGGGACGAGTAATGCTAGACCATAACTAGTCCATATCAAACAATGTCCCTAAGACATGCATAATTTTGTTAGTAATTATTTATAGCCAAATGAATCGTATCTATAACCTAAAAATTTCTTAATTATTCTTATTGAAGTGCAACAATTAAAATTGAACTAGTGACGTTGCCTCCCCAATAATGGCGCCAACAACTTGACCGCCTTTAAAGATACTAGCGTCTAGAGTATGAATACTACAACAAAAGATAAATATAACTGAGGTGGTGTCTACAAGTATATGAGTCAAGTTGTAATATAGTTACAAGAGAGTAGGTGAGTACTCCGAGGATCGCACCCAAAGGAGGTTAGCACTATGGCAATTTTAACCTAAACACCAAAAGATCTAATTAGTAGTCGAAATAAATTATATTATGAAAATATAAATAAAACGGGCTTTTGGAGTTTTTTATAATAAAAAAATAAAAAATAAATAAATATTGAGAAATTGAAAAGTGGAATTAATCAAATCTGATTATAAGTGATTAGCTCACTTTGGTAATCTTCATCAACTGTCGCTTTGGGTTCTTTGTCAATCAACTAGTTGATATCCTAGCAGGATCTTCCGATATGTCTACTAGAATAACAAGTTAGCAAGGACTACTTCTCTTCTAACCTCACAGTCTAGACCAGTTTAGTGTTAAGGTGTTCAAGGATAGGATATACCAATTTTGGGTTAATTCCCACATTAATAACTTCCTATGGTTGTCAAGCTTAGGGTTTTAGGTTCTTCCATTCCTAAACAGCTGATCTGTTGAGTAACCTTACAAAACAGTTAATAGGTCATACCTCTACTCGCTAATCTCCTATAGAAGGATTAGTTCCTCATGGTTTTTATAAATAGTATAGAATCAATATAAAGCGTAAACATGATAAATGAATCAAAAGTACAGAGTTTAAGAAAAATCCTGATTTGTATTAAGAATGAAAGCAAATCCATAAGGTTTGATCGTATCCACAAATCAGATCTCTTAAAATAAAACAAAGAACAAATTGAAAATAAATCTAAAAACCTAAGGAAAGAAAAACGTGAATTAAAATTGAAAGAGAGATTATAATATAAGTAATTGGTGTCTATAACATGTGACAAATGAGCCTATTTATAGATTTGAGGTGGTTATCGTCCTTAAACCTAGGTTAGCTTATGTTCTCAAGCTTTAAGTTTGATTGTGAGGCCAAAATTCCCCTAACTCGTATTATTTCCTGCCCAGAGTCGATGTCGTGACACATCAGGACTTATGTCGTGACATAAAAGTTAGTATACTTTTCTTTGGGATGCCTTTAGGGGTATGTCGTGACACCCATAGGCTATGTCTCGACATCGTAGGTAGTATCAGAATTTCTTTATTCTGATTCGTATGTTGCAACATAGTACCAGTATTGGTCTAGCACACCTTTTAATGGTCTCCTGCACACTTACAAAGTTCATTAGCTCACCCTTAGGCCTCTTTGGCCCCTAAGGTCAATAAAAGACTCAATTTACACATTTTATTGAATTTAATTAAACTTACTAAAACATAATTAAATACTAATAATAATGCTTGTTTCAAGCTCCTAAAGTCCAAAAATTAGTGTAATTTGCTACACCTAATTAGGACAAATCAATACTGACTAGTTGATTGAGTAGAAACCTGAAAAAAGAATTAGTTATGACTAACAAATTAAGCTAATCACCCATGTCTAAAATTGATTAAAGTCTATAAATTAAGTTTTTCAAATTTCTTTATATTTAGGTTTTTGTTATTTCTTTATTTATAAAAGTCAAAATATTTTCTTTTATATTTTATCATACTATAGTTTATTTAAATTACTAATTATATCTATTTGTGCTAAGGTTAGAATAAATTTAGTGCTAGCCTCCCTTGGGTTGTAGCTACATTACAACTTGACCCGTATACTTGTGGACACCGCATTATTATATATCTTTTGTGCAATATCCTTACTCTGGACGTTGGTACGCCTGGAGGCGGTTAGGTACTGTGACGACAGTTTACAAGCTCCTTGGGGCGACATCGTGATGATGGTGTATAGGCTCTACGAAGTGACCAATTAAAAGAGGTTATAAACTCTCAGAGTCATAAGTCCATGGATAGAAATCGCGTGATGGAGTGGTGAATAGGTACGCCTTATGGTGAATCAAAGTCCACCAAGACTGTATAGAGGAAAGCCAGCGGGACATATAAGTGGGGATCATTGAATGATTAATATGGAAAAAAATTGACACAATGATTAGGGCATATAGGAATGCAAGAAAGTAAGCTAATAAGAGGGCCTACCAAAAATGTATGGGTATATATAAAAGGAAAGGGGTATTTCCTTCAAGGCATCTTTAATTAGTAACCAACAATAGGAGTCCTCCAGTGGTGACTAATAAGCCAATATTGGACATGAAAAGGTGAGACGATTCCCCATATTCTAATTCTAAGTGTTATTAGCAAAGGGGCAGCAAGAATTAGGGAAAATTTGCCAAGGATTCTCTTATGTGAAAAGTCCGCCAAGGACTGTCTTATGTGGAAAGTCCGCCAAGGACTATCTTATATGAAAGTCTACCAATGACTATCTTATGTGGAAAGTCCACCAAGGACTATCTTATATGGAAAGTTCATCAAAGACTATCTAAAATAAGAATTCAGTTAAAGACAACATAAAGAAGAGGTAGTCCATAGGGACTATCATATGATGGAAAGTCTTTCAAGGACTATCTGATTAATAGAATTACCTATTGGACTATTAAAGAGGGAAAGTCCAATGGAACTATCATATGAAAATAGTTTCACAAAAAAGGAGTAGTTTTTACAATTATTTGCCAAATCTTGTATTCAAAGGCCCTATAATAAGGATATATATGTATGGGTATCATGTCCTGAAACTAACTGTGAAACTATCTACTTGAATAAGTCAGATTCTAGGGGAGGTAAGAATTTGTATATGGAAATCTACAGGTAACCATATAGGTTTTTTCTAGAAAGATATATGCATAAGTTATATGAAGGTTGCGGTTTGGATAGTACGACACTTCGGTATCAGGTTTGACACAAAATGAAGGAAATTCGGGTAAGAGTTCGCCACATTAGCGAAAAATCTGCAAGTACACCATGTTAGTCAAAATTTTGTAAACCTGTCTAAGTGGCTAGTTTTCTAATGAGTCAAACCAGCAAGGAAGAATATAAGTCAAAAAGGAAGTTAGACAAATCATGTCTTAGGAAGAGGTTGTTAGAAAGCATACGATTGCGTTCAAATTTTCCATAGATATATCCTTTATTGTGTTGTTCAAGAAAATATGTAGGCGTCTAATAACTCTTGAAAAGAGTTGTATTTTATGCATGTGGACCAAGTTAATTGCTTGTAGTTAAGTACATCTAGTTGCATTTTAGGACATTTCATTAGTATTTTTAGCATTGCATTGGAACTTGGGATGCGTTTAAATATTAGGTGCTTTTAATTGCTCATGAAAGGGTTGTTTTTTGTGGTATTAGTAGGTGCAGGATAAGGAACAAAAAATAAAGGAGTGAAGTTTTGTTTGCGTAAAAGGGTGGTCAGATTGTCAGCTCGTATGCCGCGCCAATGTCGGGAAGGTATCCAGTCAGCATTCAGTGCATATCAGTTTCAGCCCAACTCTACTTAAACTAGATAAATCTGCCTAAAAAAGGGAAGAAGATAAATCTTGGGGCTATTGAAATTATCATGAAAAAGAAAGAAAAGTAATTTAAAAAAAAAGCAAAGGAGGAAAACATAGGGTGTAGATTAGGCAAAATAGAAGGTAGTGACTGAATAGAAACAGGAAGAGGAAAGACGCAGGCAACCGCTCTCAGCCGTCTCAGGAGCTAAAGTGTGGATTAGAAAAGTGAATGTTTTCTTCCTGACGTTCTTCCATTATTTCTGATATGTTCCTTCGTGAATTAAAGTGATGGAAATGATGTTTGAGTCGAATTTTATTTGCCAACCTATGAGTTAAATCTCATAGGGTTGGGATTACTTTGATTAAACTTTAATTGTCTTTAATGGCTGCAGTATAAATCTGAGTTATGTTTCTATTTCATTCAATTATTTTATTCTTTACAATGTATGTGAGCAACCCTAGACATAGTCGACTGTGAAACATACCCTTAAATTAATCAAAATTCTGAAAAGGTTAGATTAGTTAGACCGTGGTTATATGGGAAAGTACTCGATAGATACTAGTAGTAGACTCTAAACATAGAGCAACATTAATACAGAAGGAAAACAATGCAGGGTACCATATTAAGGCCTATAGACACGGGCAATGAAACTTGAGGTTTTTGCTTTCAAAAGAAGTAAACCATTTTAGAACTCTTCTGAGCAATAAATTGAGTATGATTTTGCTGATGCATTATTAGCGGTATAGGTAGATTCTTAGTAATACCGACCTTCCAAATCAACATCGTATATCTTTTATTCTTTTTCATATTATCTTTGCTACATCATTATTAGTTATTTATCTGTTCATTTACATAATATTTTCCTAGTAATTCCCATAATTGTCATTACATTTCTACTCTTGTTTTGCAATAGCATTTCCAAGTATTCATTAATTCCACATATTGCATACATCACTATTCCTTTAATTTACATTGCATACTTATCATTGTTTTTTCCGTAGCATTAATAACACTCTATTATAATAACTTGACCACTTTTTGCCTCAATTCGATTCTCATGGGAACGATACTCACTCATCACTTTATTACTTGGTTCGACGTGTATACTTGCACAAATCTCATACCATTTCACAAGTGGCAGCGTCGCCAACGCCACTTTATTTTCAGAGGCTTCTAATAAACTTAGGGAGTTTAAATATATTACATAATTCTTTATACCCTAAATTTCAAGTGTTATGTAGAAATATTGTTGTATGGATTCTCACTAAGTTCATTTGAACTTATGAGCGGATTTTGCCTTAACTGTAGGATCACAGGTTGATATAAGAAATTGTGGTAAGGGTGTAACACCCCTAACCCGTATTAGTCGCCGAAATAGGGTTACAGAGCATTACCAAATTTACAATTTAGACAGAAATTAATTTCAAACATTTCATATCATATGAATAAACATATTAAAACCAATTTAAAACATACATATTGTCCTTTATACGAGCCCTCGAGGCCCAAAATATGCATTAGAAGCAAGTTGAGACTAAATAAAAAACTTAGAGAATTTTTCAGAAAAACATTGAAATTTTCCAACACGGCAGGGGTCACATGGCAATGTGGGCATTCAAAGTACGGACACACGATCGTCTCCTAGCTTGTGTTCACACCCGTGTAACTCACTGACTTGGTCACACGGCCAAGCCACACACCTATGTGCTAGGCCATGTACCCTTCGAAATAACCTCACACGCTCGTGTGCTAGGTCGTATCCTAGGCCGTGTAACAGCCTGACTTGCAACCCTTTGAAAGCTATAGGGGACACACGGTTGTGTCACCTGGTCCGTGTCTCTCCCTGTGTGGATGAAAATAGGCCATTTTACAAGCCAATTTTCTCACCTAATTTGTCATGTACCTATAACCAACTCTGCATAAATAATCAAGGCATCCAAATCAAGCATAAACAAGATATATACATATTGTAAAGTTTCATACAACCAATATGCCCTTAGGCACCTCAATTGACAACATGTAAATATGTTCAATCATGCACTCTATTTGTCCAAAATACTCAACTAACTTATAAGCACATTAGTATCAATACATGACATTTGGTTACCTTACCAAAGTATACCAAATGGTACCAAATAACCACTCAATTACTATCCTTAACATACATATATGTCTTCTATATCAAAATACCAATTCACAACAAGTTATAAGACATATATAATATGCACATTCAACTATTGTTTCCTCTTTCATCATTCAAACATATTAACCAATTTATCAACCATATTTTGGCTAATATTTACATGTCAAAACTAAGCTTATAACATCATCAAGTACCAAAACACAAGCCAAGCTAAATGGCTATATTTACAACCAAACATATAGGCCAACATTAGCTAAAATTAAACACCTGAAAGTACCAAAAGGGCCAATGGATAGTGTGATATAGCTCGAACAAGCTTCCAACCCTAGCGAGCTTTGAATTCACTATAAAACATGGAAAATAACACAGAGTAATCATTTAAGCTTAGTAAGTTCGTATAACTTAGATTTAACTTACCATTTGATCAAGTAATAAGCAAGTAATAAAGCAAATCCCAACACATCTTAACCAAATGCCTAAGCACATATACACCAACCATATTAGCCACATAAATACATATATGAACTAATAATCATGGATGAGCTCAATAATTAATCAAGTTCCATATACATATATCATCCATTTCATATATCTATATATATCATGTAACATCATTTCCACATATTTCATGTGTATACCTATAATAGTTCGTATCGAACTCATATTATTTCATAACAAAACATTACTCGTTGAACCATTTAGAATATTGTTGGATACTTGGGATAACTCACACATAGTGTGCTAAACTGTAATCCGTCAAATCCTATACATGTATGCTCACACGAGCTGTGAATCAGTATGCTTTCATGAACTATGAATCGGTATGCTTTCACGAGCTTTAAATCGGTATGCTCTCACGAGCTATAAATCGGTATGCTCTCACAAACTATGGAGTATCTACAACACATGCAGTACCTCAGCCAAATCATGTAACTCTAATGACATGTGATTTGTATCTTACGGATTCCTAAGGTTCAAACGGGACTCGGTATTTGTCGAACTTTGTTGGATATGCAACCATATAAATTTATGAGAATTCACAATTTATAATTAATTCAACATAAAACATATAAAACACAATTTAATCACACGAACTTACCTTGACGAGTATTCGTAGATACGGAGGCGATTAATCCGAGACTTTCTATTTTCCCCGATCTAACTCCGTATGAGGTCTAACTAGATCTATGAGGATAAATTTAACTTAATTCAACATATCATTTATTCAATTTAACCCCAAAACATATTTTGGCAAAATCACTATTTTTCCCCTATACTTTTAATTTCTTTGCAATTTAGTCCCTAGCTCATAAAAATAAAAATTCACACAATTTCACCACAACTCACTATGGCCAAATATTAATTAGGTCTGTAGAATGTCCTATATTTCATTTATTTCACAATTTCACCATGTAATATTTTCTTTTTTTCAATTTAGTCCCCAATTGACAATTTCACCAAAAATCTCTTTACAAAAGTTTTTTTTATCTAACGACAACTATCCATTTTCTATCATCAAACTTCAAAACTCATGTACATGCATCAATGGAAAAACCCTAATAGTTTAAGAATTTCTCAAGTTAGTCCTCGGGCTAGCTAAATTAAGCTATAACGATCCCATAAACATAAAAATCATTAAAAACAAATTAAAAAGACATACCTAATCAAAGAAATAAGAATGGTCGAATGTCAAGCTTAATAATGGCTTCTTTCTCTTGTGTAATTTGAATGAACATTGGTAATGGAAGATGATGACTAATTTTTATTTCATTTGTTTTTATCATTAATTACCTATTTATAATTATAACCTTTAAAATCATTAGAAATTACACAATATGCCAAGCCATCATATTTCACTAACACATTTCTGGTCTAATTACCATATAAGGACTTTCACTTTATAGTTCTATAACTATTGAATACCTTTAGCTATTAGAACTCAACCTTTGCACTTTACGTGATTTAGTCCTTTTTATCATATTTAGCATGTAAACTGTAAAATTTCGTAACGAAATTTTTATATGATATTACTATCATACTTTAGGTAATAAAATCATAAAAAAAATTCTACTTTGGATTGTCCCAAAACCACTATTTTGATTTCACTAAAAACGTCCTGTTATAACTCTCCCCCTAAAAGGATTTTCATCCTCAAAAATCTTACCAGAAAAGAGGTTTGGATATTGCTTTCTCATAGCTTCCTTGGGTTCCCAGGTGGCTTCTTCTATTCCTGTCGCTGCCAGAGATATTTTATTGAAGCCATGTTATTGTTTCTCAATTCTTTCACCTCTAGCGCTAGAATTCTGATCGGTTCTTCACTATACGACATATCAGGCTGAATCTCAACATCTGTCAGGGTAATAACATGAGAACGATCAAATCGGTACCATCGTAACATAGACATGTGAAAGAAATTATGAATATTTTCTAGTTCTGACGGCAGAGCTAATCGATAAGCAACATGTAACAGCCCGGTTTAGACCCTAGTCAGAATAGTGGTTTTAGGACCACAAATTCGAGTCAGAAAAATATTTTAATATTATTTTTTGTGCTTATATGAATTTATATATGTGAAAATTTCGTATGAAAATTTAATCTTTTATGTGCACAATTTGATAAAAGGACTTAATCGCGTAAAATGTAAAAGTGGCCTTCTATTCGTTAAAAGTGCCTATTTGCTATGACCTTTAAAATATGAGGTCCTTACGTCCTAAATGGACCATTAATATGGTTAATGGACATTAATGGCCATTATTTATGTGTTTATTATATGTTTATAATAAGGTCAAAATGGTAAAATGTATATTTATGTTAATATTAATAAAACAAAAACATGAAATTGGCCATTGTTGATAAACCGTAAATTGTACATACTTTTACCCTATGTTTAATGCATTTTATGGATAATTTCTCATTAAAATTGGTAAATTCGATGCTCCTAATGCTTTAATTTCATGTTTTATACTTAGGAGAGCATAGGAGGGCGAAAGGAACGAGAAACAGGCCAAAACGGAGAAAATAGGCCAAAGTACGAAATCAACATGGCCTGCACCTCCTCACACGGGCAGACCGCACAGCCGTGTCAATTTGGCAGGCTCGAACATGGCCTGAAGTAATCAAACACGGGCGTGTGCCACGGGTGTGTCCTTGCCGAGTCCAAGTTGAGTCCAATTCAGAAAAGGCCAATTTTGAGGGCTTTTAGGTATTCTAAAGCTTATAAATACCCCCTAGAGGAGGAGGAAAGGGGAGACGGAGAATAGGGGGTAAGTAATTACTCCAAGGAAGCTGATTGATACATCTTAGGAGCCAGATTCATCATCAAGACTGAAGATCTCTCCTAAATTTCCCCTCAAGAGTTTTGGGTTTTCTTTATGTTTTGTATTCTTTATTCTTTTGAGATGTTTTCTTATTTAGTTATGAACTAAAACCCCTAAATACCTAAGGGGAATCAAACCTAAGACGAATCTTGTTATTATTTTCTGAATCGTAAGATAAATATTTAACTTGTTCTTAATTATGTGTTCTTAATTCTTGTTTTAATATCCAAGGATACTGATTCAAGACAAGCTCTTATTCAGAGGAGGAATAGACCCTGTCTAAGAGTACATTTGTCATAATTAAACGGAGTTGATTGCGCGCCTAGACATAGGGTGACAAGATTTTGTCGGATTAGGGTGAAACCTAATAAGGGGATCCATAGATCGAGTTAATGCAACCCTAGAGTGTTAATTAGAGAAAAGTCTTGGTTATTCAATCTAGGGATTAGATGTTATTAGTCTTAAATAGGGATAATAACATGACTTAGGGATCTCTACAGAACAAGTTGAATGAATAAATCATCCGATTCGGAGCCAGAATAACAAGTAAAGTCTAGGTGGATTTTTCCTTAGGTATTGTCTTAAGTCAATCGATTTTTCCCAAAAGAAATTCCCAAATTCTTTTCTCTGTGCGTTCTTAGTTTAGATAATTAGTCAAATAAAACAAAACCTCTTTATTCTTAGGATAGATAATAAAAAGACAGTCATTACTAGTACTTTTAGTTCCTTTGGGTTCGACAATCCGGTCTTGCTAAACCTATACTGCTGTTTGATAGGTACACTTGCCTACATCGCGATAATAGTTAGTTCAAGAATCAGTAATTATAAATATTTAAAACCTATGGCGAAACCATACGATCAAGTTTTTGGCGCCGTTGTCAAGGAATTGAAATATTAGGAACGCTCAATTTTTATTACTTTAGCCATTTCTTTTTCTTGCAATTTAATTTTATATTATTATTACTTATTTATTTTTTCCGTCTCTTGGGAGGTTTTTGTAGTTTATGACTAGAAGAAACCCGTTAGGGCCACTACTTTTTGACGAATAAATCGATCGTACAGTTCGTAGAAACCAAAGAGAAATAAGGCAAAGATTAAGATACACGGGAAACGAGTAAGAAGACGATACTCAACCCCCAACCGAAGAGATGGCTAAAAACCAAGGCAATCAACTACCTCCTGCAATTGCGGTTAATCAAAATCCTACTCCACGTACTATGTATGATTATGCTAAACCTTCTTTAACAGGAACTGAATCTAGCATAGTTAGACCTGCTGTAGCTGCAAATACTTTTGAATTAAAGCCTAACACTATTCAGATGATACAGCAATTTGTTCAGTTTGATGGTTTGTAGGATGAAGATCCCAACACTCACTTAGTAAACTTTCTGGAATTTTGCGATACATTTAAAATCAATGGCGTTTCTGATGATGCCATTCGTATTCAGTTATTCCCTTTTTCATTAAGGAACAAAGCTAAATAGTGGTTGAACTCGTTACCACGAGGATCAATTACTACTTGGGAACAAATGTCCAAAAAATTCTTACTAAAATATTTTCAGCCGACTAAAATGGCTAAATTACATAATGACATCTCTTTTTTGTGTAAATGGATTTAGAAACCCTCTACGATGCATGGGAGAGATACGAGGACTTACTGAGAAGGTTCCCTCACCATGGGTTACCTCTTTGGCTCCAAGTTCAAACATTCCACAATGGTCTGAATCTTTCAACTCGGCAAATGGTTGACGCAGCTGCTAGCGGAACCATCAACAATAAAACACCAGAAGATGTCTATGAGTTTATAGAGGAGATGTCACTGAATAACTATCAGTGGAAAGTCATGAGGACAAAGCCAACGAAAACAGTCGGCGTTTATGACGTCGATTCGGTCACCATGCTCTCTAATCAGGTAGAACTCTTAAATAAAAAGATTGATGGTTTTCTTAATTCTTCACAGGTTCACCCAGTAACGCACTGCGAACCAAGTAGAGATGGAACAAACCATTCGGAATATCAACCTTATGGCCACAACATAGATAACGAGCAATTAAACTACTTGGGTAATAATCTTCGACCTCAAAACAATCCATTTAGTAACTTACAATGCAGGTTGGAGGAACCATCCCAATTTTTCGTGGGGAGGCCAAGGAAATCAAAGACCACAACATCCTTCAGGTTTTCAGCAACCACTCTACCAATAGGAAAAGAAGTTGATCCTTGAAGAGATTCTCTCAAAGTTTATATCGGTGTCAAAAACTCATTTCCAGAACACCAAGACAACACTTAAGAATCAACATGCATCGATCCAAGGGCTCGAAACTCAGATAAGCCAGTTATCCAAACTAATCTCGGAAAGACCACTAGGAAGTTTACTTAGTAACACCAAATCAAGAGAGCATGTCAAAGCAGTTACACTAAGGAGTGGGAAAGTGTTAGCAGAATCTGAAAAGAAGTTAGCACAAGAAGCCGTGGAAAGCGAAAGGAAGGAAGAAAAACCCGAAAATAGTGACAAACCAGTGCCAGAGGAATATAAACCACCAGTTCCATATCCAGCAAAATTGGAAAAAGATTACATTGATGCACAATTCGGTAAGTTTCTTGAACTTTTGAAGCAATTACATATCAACTTACCTTTTGTTGAAGCCATCTCGCAGATGCCTACCTCTGCAAAATTTTTGAAGGAGCTTCTAACAAATAAAAGGAAGTTCGAGGACTTATCTACAGTAGAACTCAACGAGGAGTGCTCAGCCATACTACAAAACAAGCTGCCAACCAAAATGAAAGATCCAGGAAGTTTTACTATCCCTTGCTTAATTTGTAGTCTGAATGTTGAAAAAGCTCTAGCTGATTTAGGCGCTAGCATTAATTTGATGCCATATAAAATGTTCAAACAACTAGGTCTTGGGGAACCTAAACCTACTAGGATGAGTATTCAATTAGCCGATAGATCTGCTAAATATCCTAGGGGTATTATAGAAGACATACTCGTAAAAGTAGATAAATTTATATTCCCTGTTGATTTTGTTGTGCTTGACATGGATGAAGATGTGGAAGTACCCTTAATTTTAGGGCGCCTATTTCTAGCCACTGCTAGAGCTGTAATCGAAGTGGGTGATGGTAAATTGGTACTTAGAGTAGGTGACAAGGAGATTATCTTTAAAATTTACGATGCTATGAGATTCTCTAGGGAACAGGATGATTCATGTTATTTTATTGACTCTATTAATCATATTACTCAAGACTCTTTTCAGGAAATTGTACAAGAGGAGACGGCGGAACCGTATCCAGCTCAAGGCGAGGAGACAGGTGACGAACCTAATGACCATTCGTTAAGACAATTAGAATATGAGGGCATTAAGATAAACGATGAACTTAAGAAAAAACCCTCTATTGAGGAGCCTCCCAAACTGGAACTTAAACAATTACCAAACCACTTAGAATACGCATTCCTTGGAAATAATTCTACATTACCAGTTATTTTTGCTTCTAACTTGCAACCCAAGGAGAAAGAGGAATTAATCCAAGTATTAAAAGAACATAAAAAGGTCATAGTTCGGAAAATTTCTGACATTAAAGGAATCAGCCCTTTTTTTTCCACCCACAAAAATTTGATAGAAGATGAATACAAACCGTGTGTGTAAGCTCAAAGACATCTGACCCTCAACATGAAGGAAGTTGTAAAAGCTGAGGTAATTAAACTTCTAGATGCTGGAATTATTTATCCTATTTCTGACAGTTCTTGGGTAAGTCCAGTGCAGGTTGTCCCCAAGAAAGGAGGCATGACGGTTGTGACCAATCAGAAGAATGAATTAATCCCAACAAGAATAGTCACAGGATGGAGAGTTTGCATAGACTACAGGAAACTGAATGATGCCACAAGAAAAGATCACTTCCCCTTGTCATTTATTGACCAAATGTTGGAAAGATTATTTGGACACATGTATTATTGCTTTCTAGACAGACTCTCTGGTTACTTCCAAATCCCAATAGCTCTTGAAGATCAAGAAAATATGACATTCACATGCCTATATGGTACATTCACTTATCGTAGAATGCCTTTTGGATTATGTAATGCTCCTGCCACTTTTCAGCGCTGTATGATGGCCATATTCGACAAACTCGTGGAAGATATCATGGAAGTATTTATGGATGATTTTTCGGTATTCGATAACTCTTTCCATCTCTGCCTTAAAAAATTAAAACGAGTCTTAATAAGATGTGAGGAAATAAACCTTGTGCTTAACTAGGAGAAATGTCACTTCATGGTTCAAGAAGGTATTGTATTAGGGCATAAAATTTCTAGTAAAGGGATTGAGGTGGATAAATCTAAAATAGAAACAATCAAAAAATTACCACCTCCTAGTTCGGTTAAGGTTATTAAAAGCTTTTTAGGACATGCTGGTTTTTATAGAAGATTTATTAAGGATTTTTCTAAAATAGCTAAGCCTTTGACTAAATTGCTAGAAAAACATATACCTTTTAACTTTGATCAAGAATGTTTAGAAGCATTTAATACTTTAAAGGATAAATTAATTAATGCTCCAATCATAATTGCACCTAATTGGAACTTGCCATTTGAACTAATGTGTGATACGAGTGACTTTGCAGTAGGTGCAGTATTAGGACAGCGAAGAGACAAGCATTTTCAACCTATCTATTACGCCAGTAAAACCTTAACGGCTGCACAAGAAAATTATACTACTACGGAAAAAGAGTTGCTAGCTGTGGTTTTTGCATTTGATAAATTTCGATCATATCTCATATTGTCTAAAGTTGTTTTTTCCCTTCGCTACCTTTTAACTAAAACTGATGCAAAACCTCGACTCATTCGATGGATTCTTCTATTGTAGGAATTCGACTTGGAGATTCAGGATAAGAAAGGAGCTAAAAATCTCGCGGCTGATCATCTTTCCAGGCTTGAGAAATCCAATATTGGAGAACTAGATGACGTTGAAATAAATTATTCGTTCCCTGAAGAATAATTTTTCGTTATATCTAACTCTGAGTTACCTCGGTTTGTAGACATCGCGAATTTTTTAGCTGCTAGCATTATCCCAAAAGGGTTAACACACCAGCAAAAGAAGCGATTCTTTAATGATGTGAAAAACTATTTTTGGGATGACCCATTTCTGTTTCGCAGATGTGCAGATCAAGTCATTAGAAGATGCGTTACAAGATCAGAAACATTAAAAATATTGGAACACTACCACTTAGGGCCAACCGGAGGACACTATAGTGGAACTAAGACCGCACACAAAATACTTGAATCAGGTTTTTATTGGCCTTCGTTATTCAAAGACGCTATCAGGTATGTTACTTCATGTGACAAATGCCAACGGACAGGTAACATATCTAAACGTGATGAAATGCCTCAAAACTATATGCTTTCGTGTGAAATATTTGACGTTTGCGGTATCGATTTCATGGGCCCATTCCCCAGTTCATTTGGGGATAAATACATCTTAGTAGCAGTTGAATACATGTCCAAATGGGTAGAAGCCCAAGCTCTACCTACTAATGATGCTAGAATGGCAGTACGTTTCCTTAAAAAACTCTTCTCGAGATTTGAAACACCTAGGGCAATTATCAGTGACTGGGCAATGAAAGTAGAATCAAACAGAAAAGACTGGGCAATGAAAGTAGACGATGCCTTATGGGCTTACAGAATTGCTTTTAAGACTCTCATTATGACATCACCTTACAGACTTGTTTATGGAAAAAGTTTTCATCTACCATTCGAACTAGAGCATAAAGCTTTTTGGGCTATTAAATTTCTAAACCTTGATCCCGAACTTGCAGGAAAAAATAGGTTGATGCAGCTGAACGAGCTTGATGAATGGCGAGCCAATGCATACAAAAATTCACGCCTATACAAGGAAGCAACAAAACGGCGCCATGACATTCGTTTAAAGCAACAAAAAAAATTTGAAGTTGGAGATCTCGTCTTACTATATAACTCAAGACTCAAATTGTTTCCCAGGAAACTAAAATCACGATGGTCAGGACCCTTCATAATTCAATATGTTCTTCCATATGGAAGAATAGAGGTAAGTCACCCATCATACGGTACTTTCAAAGTAAATGGACACCGTCTCAAACTTTATAATGGTGAGAATTTTAAAGTCGATGGCGAGGAGCTACTACTCCACAAACCACCCTAAATAAACCAACAAGGTCGCAGTCGAGCTTAGACTATAAACAAGCACTTCTCGGGAGGCAACCCGAATACTAACAGTTTTAAATTATTTACATTTCAAGTTTTAAACATTTAGGTCACTAACAGAGTACTTAAAGCACAGGTTCCCAACTCCACATGGCCTAGCACATGGCCATGCAGAAACAGGGTAGAAGTTTTCCCCAAACACGGGCGTGCGACACGTCCGTGTCTAGCACCGGTGGACAACATTGTTAGAATGAAACGGGCATGCGAAACCCTACACGACTGTGGAAGGAACGAACCATGCCAGACACAACCGTGCGACATGATCTTGTAGCCACACGGCCTATACACACGGGCGTACGAGAAGGCCATGTGACGACATCACAATTCGCGACGAACACGGATGGGACACGAACCACACCGGCGTATGCATCGGCCGTGCCACTTGAAAAATTAGAATAATTATCTTATTTTATTTTTCTTTCATTAAGTTTTTAAGATTCAATTGTTTTTAAGATTCATTTGTTTTCCTTTTAAAAACGGCTTACCTTCAGAGTCAAGCTTGTCATCCAGAGTTATCTCCAATACTCGATCTCGTCAATCCAAGAATATCATCCATTCTTAATACAGGAAGTTTCACTTCTCTCCTTATCTTAATTTTACATACTCTAATATCTATCTTTGTACATGGAGGGCAATGTACGTCTTAAGTGTGGGGGGAATATTTATTTCATTATTAGAAAAATCCCTGAATGATTGTCTTGTTCTCTTGAAAAGGTTTTGTAACACCCCTATCCCGTATCCGTCGCCGGAATAGGTAAAGGGGCATTACCGGACTTGAAACTCATATCCGAACAGTAAAAATTTTAAATTTTATTTTTTTATTTTTTATTTATTTATAAAGAATGTTCCTTTAGGTAAATACTAAAGACAGTCAGGGATACAATTTAACTGCTATAAGTACACATTCAAAAGATGCCATTTTCGCATGGCTTATATACATTAACCAAAATATTCTTCGGCCACTGGTCTATTCTTTACATGCCATAAAATAATTCAAAACATAACAGTAACAAGCAGTGGATAGTGATAGTGTGACTAGTTGCTGACGATCCCCGAGCCTGTAGCTTCCAAATGAGATCTATAAAACAGAGGAAACAAAGTAAACGGAATAAGCATTACAATGCTTAGTAAGTTTTAAGCAGTGTCAACAGCTAACAATCAAATTATAACATAGTTGTTCGTATTTTTATTTCACTCTTCCTTCGGGCATACCATCCCTTTACCGAATATGCCCATCTCATCATATATAATAGACAGATAAATTCTCACTTGATAGTGATCTCTTATAAGCATAGGTACATTACATATTTTCACCTAACTTTCCACATTGACCAAACGCACAATAATCATAGAACAGTCTTGTAATGGCCTAAATTCAAGGTTATCGGAACAATGGTTTCGTAACCATAGATCCGATTTAAAGAGAAATTTATTTCAATATTTTTGCTTGAAAATTTATATGATAGGAAAATCGTATGAAAATATTGATAGGAAAATTTTATCGATTTAGTGATTAGTTAGAAAAAGAAATTATTGAAGAAATTGGGTAAAATAAGGTATCGGGACCTCTATCTCGTAAAACCGAGTCAAAAATAATTTTATAAATATTTATGAAATGTTATTATGTGGTATTAAAATTTCGTTAGGAAATTTTAATGTTTGGGTAGTCAATTAAATGAAAAGGACTGAATTGTAATAGGTGTAAAAGTTGCTAGAGTGATTATATAGCTTATTAGTCTAATGAGAAAGGATATAAAAGGCAATTAGACCCAAAAGTTATTTGGGCTGGACGGCAAGGGTATGAAATCAGCAGAAAAATTGATAAATTAAGGGTAAAATTGGAATATTGCAAAATTAACGAAATAAAACTAGGACTAAATAGGAAATATCTAGATTTCTCTTCATTTCTCTTCAATTCCAGCAGCTAAAAACGCCATAGGAGGGTTCTCTAAGCTGGTATTTCATAATTTTTGCACCAAGTGAGTTAATCCTTTCCTTTTTCTTGTAATTTTTGTGTTTCTAAGACTTTTACAACTAGATCCTACTATTAAATTCATTAGTTTTTGATTTCATGGATGAAATTTAAAGTCACCATGGTTGAGTGCTGTAAGTTTATGATGAAATAGAATGAAATTAAAGCTTTAATTTGTTTATGAGATGATTTTATTAGGCAATTTCAATGGAAATTGATTTTTGGGACCTAATTGTGAAAATGTTTGGAATTAAAGTTTATTGCTGAAATTCTGATTCCTAAAGGTTGTAAACTAGTTTAAGGTGATAGAATAAAATGTTAATTGAGAAAAATCAGCTCAATTGAGAGGCTAATTGAGTAGGGACGAAATTATCATTTATTAAAAGCTTAGGGGAAAAATGGTAATAAACAGCTTGCACTAAAACAGTTTGGACAGCAGCAGTAGACTAACTTTGAAAAATCACCAAAAATTGTAGGAATCGAATTAGAAGATGATCAAAATATTGAATTAAATATTATTGAGTCTAGTTTCTCATAGAAGAAATATTGTAAGCAATGGATTTGTAAATTTTGAGATATAATGAATTTTGTGAGACAAGGTCAGAAAGAATTCGGGTTCCCCTGTTCTGACTTTGAAAAATTATAAAAAATTGAATGAAAATAATTAGGGACTTAAATTTATATGTATATAATTCTGAATGAGTCTATTTTTAATATAAACAAACAAGAACATCATTTGAATTCTGTATAAAGAGATAATTTATTTTTAGTGAAGAAGGGTCAGAACTGTTAGACAACAGAACAGGGGTGACTTTGAAGAATAAAATATACTTATTGGCTAAACCAAAAATTATGAAAATTTTATGGTAAATATATATATGAGTCTAGTTTCATATAAAATTAACGGATCTTAATTTGAAGTTTCGTAGCTCAAGTTATAAATAATTTAGTGACTATGACTCAAGTAGACAGCTTTGAATGAACTATAAATAATAGTTGAATTATAGAGAATGTTGCATATGAACATGGAATGTGTTAAATTGATAATTAAATTTATTATTTAGATCCAGAAGATTCAAATACGAAGCTAGATCGAGGAAAGGAAAAAGTTCGGGATTAATAGATTTTTACTGTTTACAAACAAGTATCAAGGTAAGTTCATGTAACTTGAATTATATTCATAAATTGCTTGAGATTGTATGTTATTGATGTGAATATGATTTGAATGTTCATTGTATGAAAATTAATAAAACATTGATATATTTGATAAAATGGGAAGAAATCCCGGTTGAATGAAAGGAAAATTCGATGGATCTCTGAAAAGGAATTGACGGTAAAAAGGATCAAGCCCGGACGGGTGATCCTATCCTGATATAGCCCTCCCAAAGAATATGTGTAAAATGGATTTAGCCCGGACGGGTAATCCGAATTAGGGTCTGAATTTAGCCTGGACTGGTAATTCAGATTCAAGCTCATTAGAGTAATTGTCGTTGCAGGGGATTTAGCCTGGACTGGTAATCCCGACAATACTCTATGAGTTTATATTGCAGGGGATTTAGCCTAGACTGGTAATCCTGCTGCAAGGTTGAGGTTCGCGGGAGTGTGCTCTCTGAAATGAAAATGTGCGCACATGAATATGAATTGACGGACCCGGAATTGTACACTAAAAGTGTACCTCTGAAAATCCATCGAAATTCTGATAAATTCAACGGGATAAATATGAAAAATAATAAGGGAATGAAAATCATGGTATTGATGAGTACATCAATCATGGTATATATATATTATTGATACATTGAAATTATTGTATTAACTTGAATGTTGAGTTTGTGCATGTTAGGGTAATAATGCATTGAATGGATATATGAATGTTTATTATATTGTATTGAAAATATTAGGTAAGTATAATTCTTGGTACATGAGCTTACTAAGCACAAAGTGCTTACCCCGTTTCCTTTTTCCCTGTTTTGTAGTGTTAAGAGCTCGGAGGTCAGATTTGGTCGGAGACACATCACACTGTCAACCTCAGGATTTCGGTATATAAAGAAACTTTATTTTGGAAATCAATGGCATGTATAAGCTAACAAAGTAAATGTTAACGTGAAATGAATGTAAAGTTAGCCATTAGTATGGTTAACAAACCTGGTTATAGATATGTGATGACGTTATCTTATATAAATGCATGAATCTATCATGAAAATATGTTGAATTGAAAAAAAAATTAATTCGTAAACTCCGGTAATGCCTCGTACCCTATTCCGGCAATGAATACGGGTAGGGGTATTACATTTATTGGTATCAGAGCTACGATTTAGCCGGTTCTAGGACCGATGTAGCAAATACGGGATTAGCTATACATGCCATTTAAATTATTATTGATAGTGTGATATCTCCTGACCATTTAAAATGTGTTTTTCTTATAGTAATGTCATCCGACCGAGCTCAATCTGAGGAAGCTGGGAGTCATGCTCTGGCTTCAGTACAAAGAGAAGAAACTAGCAGTAGAAGGCCCGAGACAGAGGGTCGAGGGGAGGAGGCAAAAATAGCCTTCTTTCAAATGATGAATGAATGGTTTAATCAATACTTAAGAACTAACCCTGTAGTGCAGCAAGTTCAAGCTCCCCCTCCTGCTCCTTCACTGGTTCCCGAGATCCCACAAGGTACAGGTACTAAATCTGTCAGAAAAGGGAAAGCTCCAGTAGATAAAATTCGAAAATATGGGGCCGAAGAATTTCGAGCAGCAGTTGATGATGATTCCGAACAGGCTGAATTTTGGTTAGAAAATACTACTCGGGTTCTGGAAGAATTATCTTGTACACCAGAAGAATGTCTGAAATATGCCGTCTCACTGCTAAAAGATACAGCTTACCATTGGTGGAATACTAAAGCTTCAGTTGTTCCGAAAGAAGAAATTACATGGGAACTCTTTCAGACCGAGTTCAGAAAAAAATATATCAGCCAGAGGTTCCTTGACCAGAAAAGAAAAGAATTTCTTGAGCTAAAACAGAGCAATAGATCAGTATCTGAATATGAAAGAGAATTTGTTCGATTGAGTAAATATGCTCGAGAATGGGTACAGTCAGAAGTTGAAATGTGTAAACGATTTGAAGAAGGGTTGAATGAAGACATTAAGTTACTGATCGGAATTCTTGAAATTCGAGAGTTTACTACATTAGCAGAGAGAGCTTATAAAGCAGAAGAATTGAGCAAAGAAAAGAAACAGGCTGAGAGGGAAGCTCGAATTTTTGGTAAAAGACCGATGGGAAAATCCCAGTTTTCTGCTTCAAAGAAATTGAAGAAATATCAGGATCGTTCTACTTCAGCCATTGGGTATTCGGGCAAAGAACGAGGTTCTCAACGCACTAATCCAAGGCCTTCTACTCCATCAGTGACCAGTGTTGGCAGTGTTGGCACTCCTAAACCGAGATGCCAGTACTGTAATAAAGCTCATTTTGGTGAATGTCGATTTAAGAGTGGGGCTTGTTACCGATGTGGTTCTTTTGACCATTTCCTCAGAGATTGTCCAGAAAGGGTTGAAAAAGAAGTTGAACATATATCGAAGCCGAGTAATCTAGTTTCGAGGGGCAGACCACCTCGACCATCCGGTAATGTCAGTGGTAGTCGAGGAGCTACAAAAGATACTATAGGTAGGCCTGAGGTACGAGCACCTGCTAGGACATATGCCATTCGTGCCAGAGAAGATGCTTCAGCACCCGATGTTATTACTGGTACATTTTCTTTACTTGATACTGATATTACTGCATTGATTGATCCTGGTTCTACGCATTCATATATATGTGTTAAACTTGCAATTGTTAAAAATTTATCTGTTGAACCTACTGAATTTGTGGTTAAAGTCTCGAACCCCCTGGGCCAGTCTGTGTTAGTGGATAAAATTTGTAAAAATTGTCCACTGATGGTAAGAGGTTATTGTTTCCCGGCTGATTTGATGTTACTGCCATTTGATGAATTTGACGTGATATTGGGTATGGATTGGTTAACCCAGCATGATGCGGTAGTAAATTGTAAACAAAAATATATTGTGTTAAAATGTCAGAATGGTGAGTTGCTCCGGGTTAAATCTGATCAGACAGAGGGGTTATCTGATATGATTTCAGTAATGGCAGCACAGAGGTATGTCAAAAAGGGGTATGATGCTTACTTGGCTTATGTACTCGACACCAAGGTATTGGAGTCAAAGATATAGGCAGTTCCAGTGGTATGTGAATTTTCTAATGTGTTTCCAGAAGAATTACCAGGATTGCCACCAGAAAGAGAAGTGGAATTTTCTATAGATTTGATTCCGGGAACTACTCCGATCTCCATGGCTCCGTACCGGATGGCTCTTATAGAATTAAAAGAGTTAAAGACACAATTGCAAGAGCTTGTTGACAGGGGTTTTGCTCGACCGAGTCATTCACCTTGGGGTGCTCCGGTTCTGTTTGTGAAAAAGAAAGATGGGTCTTTGAGATTGTGCATCGACTACCGGCAGCTTAATAAAGTAACCATAAAGAATAAGTACCCGTTACCCCGGATTGATGATTTATTTGATCAGCTGAAAGGTGCTACTATGTTTTCAAAGATTGATCTTCGATAAAGTTATTATCAGTTACGGGTAAAGGAGTCAGATGTGCCAAAAATAGCCTTTAGAACCAGGTACGGGCATTATGAGTTTCTAGTTATGCCGTTTGGGCTAACTAATGCACCTGCAGTATCATGGATTTGATGAACCAGATATTTAGACCGTACTTAGACAGATTTGTAGTAGTATTCATTGATGATATTTTGGTTTATTCTCGGGATGAAGAAGAACATGCAGAACATTTGAGAATTGTGTTGCAAATTCTACGAGAGAAGCAGTTGTATGCTAAATTCAGTAAATGTGAATTTTGGCTTCAAGAAGTGAGTTTTCTTGGACACATTGTATCTGCCGCAGGCATCAGGGTAGATCCAAGTAAAATCTCAGCTATTGTCAATTGGAGTCCACCGAAGAATGTATCTGAAGTTAGAAGTTTCTTGGGTTTAGCTGGTTATTATCGGAGATTTGTACAGGGATTCTCTATGATAGCTTCTCCAATGACTCGATTATTGCAGAAAGATGTAAAGTTCGAGTGGACTTGTGACAGCCCAAAGTTGACCCTAGTCGGGAAGTGGTTTCGGGACCGCTAAACCGAGTCACCGAAATGTTTGAATGTGATACTTATTGTGTAGAATATGTAATTATGAATGTGTGAAAATTTCAAGCTTCAATTTGGTTGATTTCATGTGAATTTAGTCAATAGGACTTATGTGAGAAAATTCTAAAATGTGATAGGTCAATGTGTGAGGACCTATTAGTGCATGTGGACAAAGGGGGGGACTTGCATGTCAAATTTCCCCCCCTAAAGAGTAGTGGCCGGCCATGACAAGGAAGGATGGGTAAAACATGTCATGAAACATGTTTTGTTAGTGGAAGAATAAAATAAGGAGTATGGGTAATAAAGAAATGGAAAACAAAAGAAAAAAAATGTGTGTGTAGTGTTTGTCCCCCCATTGCCGTGAGCTAAAGAAGAGAAAGGGGGGATTTTGTTCATCCTTTTCTCATCTTCATGCTTGCCAAAAACTAGAAAGAAAAACAAAGAAAAATTTTCTCATCCTTTTGTTCATCCTTGGCCAAAAATTTTAAGGAGGAAAGAAGAAGAAAGGTGAAGAGATTCGGCCATGCATGTAGCTAGGCTAAGGTATGTTTGATGATGTTCCATGAGAGGCATGCATGTTTTAGTTGTTAGCTTGAGTTCTACCTAACCCATGGTCTAAATCTTGCTATGTGATGGAAATGGCACTTGACCATGGATGAATCATTCTTGGTTGATGTTTGATGTTGTGGTGATGAGGCATGATGATGAGTTAAGATTCGGCCTAGGTGGAGGTTGTGTTAATGCCATTGCATGCAAAATATGAAGCTTGTTAATGATGCATGTGATGATGGCTTGATGATTCTTGAACCTCCTTTTTAGCATTTTTGTGTGAGCACATATGTGCATTGGTTGCTAAATGGAGAAGAATCGACTAGCAAGATGTGTACTAAGGCCGAATGTAACTTTGCATGTTAATGAGCAATGCATGTGTTAAATTGATGAAAAGGGGGAGGATGCTTTACTAGTGTGTATATGTGTGTATTAAGTGTTGAAATCGACCCCAAAAAGGGACATGCATATTCGGCCAAGGGGAAAGAAATTAGCTAATATGTTGTGTTGATGCATGATTTTTGCATGTATGAGACTTTAATGTCTAATGTATAAATATGGGCTAAGTGCCTTGTGTTCATCTTTTGATGCCTAAATGATGAAATCAATTTATTTGTTTGATTAAGCTCAAGAGCAAAGGGGAAATAAAACCGATAAAGGGAAGGAAAAAGTGGTTGAATAGCTAGCGGAATCGTTCGACAACACCCGAGGTAAGTTCTTGAGTAAGAGAGCCTAAATTTCGATGTGATTAAATCATGCTCTATGTGTGGCTATTGAGCCGAATGTGCAAGGACAATATGTGCCTTGTGTTTGAGTTTCGTAAACGAAAATGAAATATGAATGTACCATGAATTATCGTTAGATGTGTATGATTAATTGAATGCTGTCCGGGCTAAGTCCCGAAGGCTTTGTGCTAAGCGAATATATCCGGACTAAGATCCGAAGGCCTTTGTGCGAGATACTAAATCCGGGTTAAGTCCCGAGGGCATTCGTGCGAGTTATTAAAGCCGGGTTAAGTCCCGAAGGCATTCGTGCGAGTTGTTAAATCCGGGTTACGTCCCGAAGGCATGGTGTGAGTTACTAAAACCGGGCTATGTCCCGAAGGCATTTGAACAAGGAGCTATATCCGGTTAAATCCCGAAGGTACGCGAATTGGTAACGAATGAGCTTGCTGTAAAATTCCAGCGAATATTCGAAAAACATCCCAATATGGGGATATGTTACGTATGTGTTGAATTAAATCGAGCCCTTACAAATAAATGTTCGCTCAGTTGATAAACGAGCTATCGGCCTTCGGCTAAGTTAGTCTATTGTGTATGTGTATAAGGGTTGTTAATGTTGTGAAGCAAGTTTAAAATCGATAAATTGCGTATTATGAAATATTCCGTTTAGCTAAATGTGTGATATTCTTTGTGCATGCTGGAATTCCTTGCTCAAACTTACTAAGCATAAATTGCTTACTCGTTACATTGCTCCTCTGTTTTATAGATTTTTGGTTCTCCAGCTATCGGACTCGGGATCTTGAAGTCGAAGTCGCCCACACTATCAAAGGCTCTTTTGGGTACTATTTTTGGTTGAATTTTGTTATGGCATGTATAGGACTACCCGTTGTTGTCTTTCGAGTACTTTATGAAATGTATAAGTGTACAGCCATGCGAAAATGGCTTGTAGAAGTGGAGTATGGCATTAGACCATTCGTATTTATGAATGTATAGATGGTTTCATGATGTAACTATGTTGGAATGGAAGTGTTGAGCAAATGATCAGCCACTAGAATGGCTAAGTATGATCATATGTGGGCTTATGTATGACAAGGCCCTAGTTGGTCCATGAAACCCCAAATTAGGTAAGGTTCACTTTGAAAACAGAAGCTGATAGCAGCAGTGGTGTGGATTGGAAAAATCACAAGAATTCGTAGGAGTTAAATTAAATAGTGAATAAATTATGTAATCGAACCTTGATGAATCTAATTTCATATGGAAGTAACGAAACAATTATAGGAACAGTACAGAAAGAGATATTCGGGTTCTTGTGGAACAGGGCCAGAACAGTTTCTGGATTCACTGTTCCGCCTTTGTAAATTCACTATAAATTGACCAGAGATAATTAGGGGCATACCATATATGTATGGATTCCTCTCTGAGTCTAGTTTCCATAAAAACAAACGGCATCAGTATTGAAGCTCTGTGCAGAGAGATATCCCAGTCGTAATGGGAAAAGGTCAGTGTAGTCGACCCCTGTAACATGGGAGACTTTGACTAATAAACTGTACTAATTGGTCCGACCAAAAATTCTAGAAAAAAGTCCATAGGTGGGGACATGAGTCTAGTTTCAGGTAAAAATCACAAAACTGATTTTTGAGTTGTGAAACTCAAGATATGATTTTTGAAGCGACTAGTACTCAGACTGGGCAGTGTCTGGAAAAATTTTTCAAAGTTTGTTAACATCTCGTGTCCGACTCCGGTGTCGGTCTCGGGTTCGGGGTGTTACATTTTATTGGTATCAGAGCTACGGTTTAGTCGATTCTAGGACTACCGTAATGTTTTGGGTCTAGCTATACATGCCATTTTATGTGATTACTTGATAGTGTGGTGATTTCTGACAATCGTAAATGTGTTTATTTATAGTAATGGATCCCGATCGTGACCGAGAAGTAGCTGATGATCTTGAGAGTGTAGCGCCTGCTCCCGCACAAGGGACAATGCCGGCGGACTCTCAACCTAATGCTACTAATCAGAATGATGAAGCTAGACAAGCATTCTATAGTGTGATGAATGATTGGTTTAACCAATACATTCGAACTAATATGGCTGTTCCACAACCTCCATTCCCGACAAATACTACCCTCGCACCTACAATACCACCGGTAACGGACCAAATAAGGTCAAATAAGCCCCCAGTTGACAGAATCCGAAAACATGGGGCTACTGAATTTAAGGCTATGGATAGCGATGATGCCGAGCAAGCTGAATTTTGGCTGGACAACACTATCCGGGTACTCGATGAGCTATCTTGTACACCCGATGAATGCCTAAAGTGTGCTATCTCCTTGCTACGTGATTCTGCCTACTATTGGTGGAGTACTCTGACTTCTATTGTGCCCCGAGAGCAAGTAACTTGGGAGTTTTTCCAAACTGAGTTTCGGAAAAAGTATATCAGTCAGAGATTTGTTGATCAAAAACGGAAGGAATTTCTTGAGCTTAAGCAAGGCTCCATGTCGGTTACTGATTACGAGCGAAAATTTGTTAGACTTAGCAAATACGCTCGGGAATGTGTTTCGTCCGAAGCTATTATGTGTAAACGCTTCGAGGATGGGCTGAATGAAGATATAAAGAGATTCGTTGGCGTTCTTGAAATACGAGAGTTCGTGGTACTTGTTGAACGAGCTTGTAAAGCCGAAGAGCTTAGAAAAGAAAAGCAAAGAGTTGATGAGGGAACTGGAGAGTTTCGTAAAAGATCCTCGGGAAGGTCTCTTCAATAGACATCGAAGAGATTTCGAGATGATGCGGGCCAGTTTAGAGGCACTTCGGGCCTTTTTGGACGAGATCGTGATCGACCCCCTGTGGGTACACGAGGCACTTCGGTCGCCAGTGTTGGGAATGAACGTCGAGACAGGACGAAATGCCGATATTGCGGTAAATGGCATTCGGGGAGTTGTAGATTTCCTGACCGCTCCTGTTACAAATGCGGATCAGTGGACCACTTCATTAAAGATTGCCCGAGGTTGTCGGGGCAGAATGCAAATCAGAGTGGGAGACCGGGTGCTACCACTGCTCGAGGTAGACCATCTGGAAATATGGGCAATGCTGGTGGTGGTCAGAGAGGAGCTAGAGATGATATAACCAGATCCGAAGCCCGTGCGCCTGCTAGAGCTTATGCTATACGTGCCCGCGAGGATGCTTCTTCGCCTGATGTTATTACCGGTACATTCACCCTCTTTGATACTAATGTAATTGCTTTGATTGACCCCGGTTCTATCTCTTTGATACTAATGTAATTGCTTTGATTGACCCCGGTTCTACTCATTCTTACATATGTGAAACCTTAGCATCCAGTAAGACTTTACCTATTGAGTCTACTGAGTTTGTAATTCGGGTGTCAAATCCCTTGGGTCGTTACGTGCTTGTCGACAAAGTGTGTAAGAAATGTCCCTTGGAAATTCCAGGTTCCTGTTTCCCGGCGAACTTGATGCTCTTGCCGTTTGATGAATTTGATGTTATCCTTGGTTTGGATTGGTTGACCGCGCATGATGCGATTGTGAATTGCAAGAGCAAGACTATTGATTTGAGATGCGCAAATAACGAAGTAGTCCGAATTGAGTCTGCGGACTTAGAGGGGATGCCAGCTGTAATATCAGCAATGTTGGCACAGAAATATGTAAGAAAAGGGTGCGAAGCATACCTTGCGTATGTACTTGGTGACAAAGAATTAGAAAAGAAACCCGAATCTGTGCCGGTGGTTTGTGAATACCCGGATGTTTTTCCGGAAGAATTACCGGGTTTACCACCTGTTCGGGAGGTAGAGTTTGGTATTGAGCTTGTACCTGGGACTACACCGATTTCGATAGCTCCGTATCGTATGGCACCAACCGAGTTAAAGGAGTTGAAAGCTCAGTTGCAAGAACTGACGGATAGAGGTTTCGCTCGACCAAGTTTCTCACCTTGGGGTGCACCAGTATTGTTCGTGAAAAAGAAGGACGGAACCATGAGGTTGTGCATTGACTATCGTCAGCTGAATAAAGTGACGATAAAGAACAAATATCCGTTGCCGCGCATCGATGATTTGTTCGACCAACTGAAGGGAGCCTCAGTGTTCTCAAAAATAGATTTGAGATCGGGCTATTATCAGTTGCGAATCTGAGATTCAGATATTCCCAAAACTGCCTTCAGAACGAGATATGGTCACTACGAATTCTTAGTGATGCCGTTTGGGCTCACTAATGCCCCCGCAGTATTTATGGATTTGATGAATCGGATCTTCAGACCGTATTTGGATCGGTTCGTAGTGGTGTTCATTGATGACATTTTGGTCTATTCAAGAGACGAGACCGAACATGCTGAGCATCTGAGGTTAGTGCTGCAAATTTTGCGGGATAAGCAGTTATATGCTAAGTTCAGTAAGTGTGAGTTCTGGTTAAGAGAGGTTAGCTTCTTGGGTCATGTGGTATCCGCGTCGGGTATTCGAGTTGACCCGAATAAAATTTCAGCCATACTTGACTGGAAACCTCCGAGAAATGTTACTGAAGTTCGGAGCTTTTTGGGGCTCGCCAGTTATTACCGACGATTTGTGAAAGGTTTCTCGATGATAGCCACACCAATGACGAAGCTACTTCAAAAGGATGTTAAGTTCGAGTGGACGGAGAAATGTCAGAAAAGTTTCGACCAACTGAAAACTCATTTGACTGAAGCTCCAATTTTGGTGCAACCCGAATCAGGTAAAGAGTTTGTCATTTATAGTGACGCATCCCTACTTGGGTTGGGTTGCGTATTGATGCAAGAAGGCCGAGTCGTGGCCTATGCGTCGAGACAATTGAAGCCACACGAGAGGAATTATCCGACCCATGATCTCGAACTAGCTGCCATCGTGTTTGCTTTAAAAATATGGCGACATTATCTGTTTGGTGAGAAGTGCCATGTATTTTCGGATCACAAAAGTCTCAAATATTTGATGACTCAACGAGACTTGAATCTGCGACAAAGACGTTGGCTTGAGTTGTTGAAAGATTACGAGCTTGTCATTGATTACCACCCGGGAAAGGCTAACGTGGTTGCGGACGCCTTAAGCCGGAAGTCATTGTTTGCTTTACGAGCGATGAACGTGCATTTGTCTGTTCTACCAGACAGTGTGTTAGTAGCTGAATTAAAAGCTAAACCATTATTGACTCACCAAATTCGTGAAGCTCAGAAAGTCGATGATGAATTGGTTGCAAAACGGGCTAAGTGTTTTCCGAACGAGGAATCGGAGTTTCAAATTGATGATGATGATTGTTTGAGGTTTAGAAATCGTTTGTGTGTTCCAAGGAATTCGGAACTCATTTCGATGATTCTGAACGAAGCCCATTGTAGCCGAATGTCAATTCACCCGGGGAGTACGAAAATGTACAATGATTTGAAACGTCAATTTTGGTGGCATGGTATGAAACGGACATCTCTGACTTTGTTTCGAGATGTTTAATATGTCAACAAGTGAAAGCGGAACATCAAGTGCCTTCAGGATTACTCCAGCCGATCATGATACCCGAGTGGAAATGGGATCGAGTCACAATGGACTTTGTGTCCGGACTGCCCTTGTCAGCAAGTAAGAAGGATGCGATATGGGTTATTGTTGATAGACTGACTAAGTCGGCTCATTTCATCCCCGTACGTACGGATTTTCATTGGAGAAACTAGCTGAATTTTACGTTTATCAAATTGTGAGATTACACGGGGTACTTGTTTCTATTGTGTCGGATAGAGATCTGAGATTCACCTCACGATTTGGAAGAAATTGCAAGAAGCTCTGGGTACCAAGCTGCATTTTAGCACTGCTTTTCACCCCCAAACCGATGGTCAATCCGAGAGGATAATTCAGATACTTGAGGATATGTTGAGATGTTGCATCCTCGAGTTCAGTAGTTCATGGGAACGGTATTTACCTTTGATTGAATTCGCTTACAACAATAGTTTTCAATCAAGTATTAAGATGGCACCTTACGAGGCTTTGTACGGTCGTAAATGCCGTACACCATTGTTTTGGACCGAGCTCGGTGAAAGCAAAATTTTCGGAGTTGATTTGATTAGAGATGCTGAACAGAAAGTAAAGGTAATCCGTGAAAGTCTGAAGGTAGCCACGGATCGTCAGAAATCGTACGCAGATTTGAAACGAAAAGACATCGAGTATCAGGTGGGAGACAAAGTGTTCCTTAAGGTTTCACCTTGGAAAAAGATACTCAGGTTCGGCCGTAAGGGCAAGTGAGCCCAAGATTCATTGGGCCGTACAAAATCTCCGAACGAGTTGGTCCGGTTGCGTATAGATTGATTTTGCCCCCGGAGCTTGAAAAGATTCATGACGTCTTTCATGTTTCGATGCTTCGACGCTATCGATCTGATCCATCGCATATAATTAGCCCATCAGAGGTTGAAATTCAAGTCGACATGAGCTATGAAGAAGAACCGATGCGTATCCTAGCTCGTGAAGTGAAGGAGTTGCGAAACAAAAGAGTTCCGCTAGTAAAGGTGTTATGGCTCAAACACGGGATCGAGGAAGCAACTTGGGAGACCGAGAGCTCGATGAAAGAACGATACCCAAACCTATTTACCGGTAAGATTTTCGGGGACGAAAATTTCTCAAGTGGGGGAGAGTTGTGACAGCCCAAAGTTGACCCTAGTCGGGAAGTGGTTTCGGGACCGCTAAACCGAGTCACCGAAATGTTTGAATGTGATACTTATTGTGTAGAATATGTAATTATGAATGTGTGAAAATTTCAAGCTTCAATTGGTTGATTCATGTGAATTTAGTCAATAGGACTTATGTGAGAAAATTCTAAAATGTGATAGGTCAATGTGTGAGGACCTATTAGTGCATGTGGACAAAGGGGGGGACTTGCATGTCAAATTTCCCCCCCTAAAGAGTAGTGGCCGGCCATGACAAGGAAGGATGGGTAAAACATGTCATGAAACATGTTTTGTTAGTGGAAGAATAAAATAAGGAGTATGGGTAATAAAGAAATGGAAAACAAAAGAAAAAAAATGTGTGTGTAGTGTTTGTCCCCCATTGCCGTGAGCTAAAGAAGAGAAAGGGGGGGAATTTTGTTCATCCTTTCTCATCTTCATGCTTGCCAAAAACTAGAAAGAAAAACAAAGAAAAATTTTCTCATCCTTTGGTTCATCCTTGGCCAAAAATTTAAGGAGGAAAGAAGAAGAAAGGTGAAGAGATTCGGCCATGCATGTAGCTAGGCTAAGGTATGTTTGATGATGTTCCATGAGAGGCATGCATGTTTTAGTTGTTAGCTTGAGTTCTACCTAACCCATGGTCTAAATCTTGCTATGTGATGGAAATGGCACTTGACCATGGATGAATCATTCTTGGTTGATGTTTGATGTTGTGGTGATGAGGCATGAGGATGAGTTAAGATTCGGCCTAGGTGGAGGTTGTGTTAATGCCATTGCATGCAAAATATGAAGCTTGTTAATGATGCATGTGATGATGGCTTGATGATTCTTGAACCTCCTTTTTAGCATTTTGTGTGAGCACATATGTGCATTGGTTGCTAAATGGAGAAGAATCGGCTAGCAAGATGTGTACTAAGCCGAATGTAACTTTGCATGTTAATGAGCAATGCATGTGTTAAATTGATGAAAAGGGGAGGATGCTTTACTAGTGTGTATATGTGTGTATTAGTGTGAAATCGACCCCAAAAAGGACATGCATATTCGGCCAAGGGGAAAGAAATTAGCTAATATGTTGTGTTGATGCATGATTTTGCATGTATGAGACTTAATGTCTAATGTATAAATATGGGCTAAGTGCTTGTGTTCATCTTTTGATGCCTAAATGATGAAATCAATTTATTGTTGATTAAGCTCAAGAGCAAAGGGGAAATAAAACCGATAAAGGGAAGGAAAAAGTGGTTGAATAGCTAGCGGAATCGTTCGACAACACCCGAGGTAAGTTCTTGAGTAAGAGAGCCTAAATTTCGATGTGATTAAATCATGCTCTATGTGTGGCTATTGAGCCGAATGTGCAAGGACAATATGTGCCTTGTGTTTGAGTTTCGTAAACGAAAATGAAATATGAATGTACCATGAATTATCGTTAGATGTGTATGATTAATTGAATGCTGTCCGGGCTAAGTCCCGAAGGCTTTGTGCTAAGCGAATATATCCGGACTAGGATCCGAAGGC